>NW_004443938.1:45057538-45058857 GCF_000243295.1 Trichechus manatus latirostris
TCAGAGGATGATTTTTTGATAGGACATCAGTTAGAGGTGAGTTACAATATCCCTTCACAGGGATTAAATGTCCCCAGCAGGGCTTTTTATAAATCAGCTCCTTGCGGGTGACACCTGCAACTGTAGAGCATCACCTGCAGGGGCTTTGCAAGCTCCAGATGCTTTAGGAGCTGAGTGAACAAAGAGGCTTTGGAGGTAGGAGCTGCTGTCTGTAACTTGAGTCTCTTCTTACTTACTCTCTTACTCTTCCTCATCAGGATTAAGGAGAATTTGCTCTGAATGGAAACCAAGTAAAAAGAAGAGAACACTGTGGCTATTCTTTCTCTAATTCTCATATCCTTAGTTCATTCCCAGTACTTGAGAAGCTTCAGCAGCCCTATTTACAAGAAACAATTACATAAAACACACCATAGAACACAATTAGGTGCCAAATTGACCCAGTCTAAACACCAAGATCCATAGTCTGGTTCTCAAACTTTAGCGGGCATCAGCATCACCTGGAGGAATTTGTTAAATCACAGATGACTGGGCCACACATTCAGAGTTTCTGATTCAGGATGTCTGAGATATGGTCTCAGAATGTGTGTTTCTTACAAGCTCCCAGGTGACAATGATAACGCTAGTCTGGGAACCACTCTTTGAGTAGCAACTGGGCAAAGACTATTGGCCTCATTTGCATAATCTTGGGCCCTACCCTAGATTTATTAAGTCAGAATCTGCATTTTAATAAGATCTCCTGGGTGCATCTGCAGATTGGAAAGCACTGCTCTAGATCAGTGGTTCTCAACCTCGTCACACTAGAATCATACGGGAATTTATACAATACAGGTGCCTGGGTCCTTCCCCTCCTGACCTTCAGACAATCGGATTTAATTGGTCTGTGGTAGGGTACAGGCATCAGTATTTTTAAAAAATTCCAGATGACTCAATTATGCAGTCAGGGTTTAGAACCTCTAGACCAGATGACACACTTTAGGAATGTTTAACCTTAAAGGAAGGAAGAATTTGGAGAAGGCTGTTTCATTTGTTGTCTCTTCTGTCTAGAACACTTACCCCTCCATCTTCACCCTGATGGCTCCTGGATACTCTGGTTTTAGTGTAAATGTTACTTCCTCAGAGAGGAAGGCCCTGATGACCCTGAACTTACCTGTCCCCATCAGTCACTATCACATACCCTTTGTTGTGTTATCTTCTCATAGGCATATGAGCTACCTTATTAATTTATTTTTTATTATATTTGTTATAATAAACAAACAAACAAAAACAAACCCATTGCCATCAAGTCGACTCCAAATCAAAGTGACCCTAGAAGATAGAGA
>NW_004443938.1:45061499-45063485 GCF_000243295.1 Trichechus manatus latirostris
AAACCCTGGTTGCTTCCTAATCTGCTAACAGAGCAGCTTTCTCAATGTGATTTACTGTCTCATCCCCAATAACTAGGAACATTATCTCTGAATCAGTTCACTGTACCACAGCATTGTTTGCCTGGAGTTGTGCTAAGAAGGTGAACAACAAGTAATTCAAACATCTTTTTCTAGCAAAACAGATGAGAAGAAGATGCGAACAGGGTGAGCTGAAGTTGCTTCTATGGGTTCCTTGAAACCTGACTTTGAACCATAGGGTATATCTTAGAATGCTAGGCAACTACGCCTTACATACGGGCTTTTGAATAGAAACTAGTATTTAGGGACTAAGGGGGTGCAGAGAGAGGACAACATTTAGGGGGCTAAGATGAAGGCTGATGACATGTCCAACAAGCAGTCATAGCTCTTCAGACGGCAGTTGAAGACTGATATTTTTTTCATCGTCTTTACCATAGAAAGGCCTGTTGCCCTTAAAACTATCAGCCACATTCCACTGTTTTGTCCCTGCTCTCATAAAAGGGAAGCAATAACTGCCACTAGTATTCATTCTTGATTTTAAACGGACAGTAGTATTCTAGTGACAATATCAAAGGACCGCTGCAATATTGTGATAAAATTCTTGGAGGCAACTGTCTATTAAAAACAACAATCTTGATTGCATCTTTGCTAATTTAGTATCAAGGTAAGAGAAAAGTTTAGACTTAAGGTTCACCAAGTGGCTGGAAGGTGAATATTTCACAGAGCCAAGGTGAGTTAAACCATTTGGCTGGGTGTATCCTAGATTGCAAGTGAAAAAAAAAGCACTTCATGATCACTTTTGCAACACTGGAACACAAAGCATCACCTTATAGGTTCCATCTAAAAAAATGTGACTATAAATAATGAAATTGATATATCCCCAATGCCTCATATGCAGTGATTAAAAATATGAAGCAGCAATTTGGTATTTATAAAATACTATTTCAGGAACTCTTTCAGGAGTAACATCTTGCCAACAGCTACTAATTTTAATTCTGTTCTCTCAGAGAGTAATCTATTTTACTATGCTACTCAAACTATTTTAAACATCACATGAGTTTATTTTCTGGGTTAACTGTTAGTCTGCAGAAAATGGGACATGAACAAATCCAAGTTCTGTATTTCACAGTATAAAACTTTACCACTAAATAAATAATGGCTTTTCCTGCTCATTCTCAAATTTCTGAAAAGCAGGTGGTTGTTCTTATTTTATAAAATGACATGTAAACTATGAATGAAGGTCGAAAAGGGAGAATGCATTTTTATTAACCTATGTTCCTAAGGAGAAGCCCTGATTTTGAGAAGTCCCATAAAATATCTATTCAGAACTCACCAATGTGCATAAGCGAAGAACACATTGTACAGCTGCCCCAAAAAATTCCTGTTAGAGAAAACACAATGGCCTTGAAGGAAATCTGAGCACCAAGCTAGTGTGTCTTCTACCTAACAGAGGACAGGACTCCACTGGACAAATCTCTGGTAAATAAAAATCTATCATAACTATCAGAATGTTTTAAATCTTAGAGAAGAAAGTCTCTTTGGTTAGTAGAAAAAAATGTACTTATTGGCCTTTTCTTATATATTTAAAATTTATCATTTTCTATTTTTAGTCCATTTAATCTTAATAGAGGCACAAAGCCCAGAAGAATTAAATGAATAAAGAACTGCACTGATTCATGTCGAATATATTGGGAAAACCAACTTTGCTTTCTACGTATTGCACTGGCAGCCAGCATAGGTGTTAAGAAAGTGAGATTTGCAAGACAGACCTACGTTCAAATCATGGTTCTACAGAAAAATCACGGTTCTGTTGAAAAATCACTGCATGCCTTGGGAAAGTGACTTAAACCATGTAAGTTCAGTTTTATCACACATTGGAGATAATAACATATTGTGAGAGTTACAAGAATACTACATAAAGTGCTTAACACTACCCGGGCTCCTGACAAATGGTAAGCTCTCAAAAAA
>NW_004443938.1:45063852-45065666 GCF_000243295.1 Trichechus manatus latirostris
GTGTGTGTGTGTGTGTGTGTGTGTGTGTGTGTAAATTCTTCCATGATTGTAATGAAAACCCCACTTAAAAAAGGCCTGTGTCCTCCAAGAAATTCACTGTTTTCCATCCAGTAAGACTCTGCCTTGCTCACTGGCTATTGTTCCTGGAAGCTACAAGTCTCTTTCAGGGATTCAGTGGCCAAGGAAAGGTCTTCCATGATTTATTTTACTTGCTCTGTGTGTAGATGTTTTCAGCACAATTTTATATCCTTTTTCAATAAATTAAGAATTTAATCTAACGTTGCAGTGACAGGTTCTTTCCACCAATATGCAGCTCACTTAAGATAATGCAACGATCATGCCTAAGCCTTTTCTCACACTATTTTTTTGGGGGTATGTGTGTGTGTGGGTATATTTATACAAAGCCATGATGTGAGTCAAATTAAATTGTATTTCTTAGAGAATTAACTAATCAAAACCAAGCCAAACCCATGGCCGTCGAGTCGATTCTGACTAACAGCAACCCTGCAGGACAGAGTAGAAATGACCCGTAGGGTTTCCAAGGAGCAGCTGGTGGATTCCAACTGCTGACCTTTTGGTTAGCAGCCATAGCTCTTAACCACTGTGCCACCAGGGCTCCAGAGAATTAACTAAAGGGAATAAAATTAAATGTGTATCTACATGTTGCCACACTGAGTGTTAATTTATATTTATCTGATAGGACAAACATCTTATTTTCCACAGTCAGCACCATATTAACTACCAGCACCAGAGACTTTTCTGGTACAATATACACATTTTCTGGCTTGAGCCAGGTTACCTTTCCCGACTCACACCTCTAGGCCTTATAAAATTCCACTGTGATCACTTGTGATAAAATAAGCCCTACAGGTTAAACGTACCAGGTGAATTCATTCTTTGGTCTCTTGCTCTGATTTAGCTTAAGGATATAGAAATACATTAAAAAGAGAATTGAAGATAAGTCAGAGTTGTGTCCTCACTTAGTTGGATTTTGTTTTATCTCCTTTCAAAACAAGGAGCAGTAACTGAGTCCTGGAAAGGTGAACATAATAGAACCATGCATATTGTTCCACAGAAGGAGAAAATTGATAAGACGAGAAGAAAAGTACAAAGAGACGCTGTGTAACAATCCTCACATTTAACCTAATGAGGGGTAAAGAGAAAACATTTCTAGAAATAAGTGGAAATCGCTATACATTAAGAGCAGCATGAGAGAAATCTATGCAGCATAATTATAAAATAATTAGAAATGCTTTAAGAAGAGGTCTAGCTATCAAACACTGTTCCATCCTTAGCATCTTTCATAGCAGAAAAATCACTATTATTTAATCCTCCAGAAGCATATTAAAATTTCTAGGAGACCAAGTGAACTGAACAGCATGGATTCTGTTAGAAATACATTGCCCTGTGGGACAAGAATAATGTCCCGTGAACATGATAAGACTAACGTAACAGTGTAACCAGAGGACTGGCACTTTTGCCAATATCACGTGGGCCACCTGGATATTAGAAATTTCTGTATGTGACAGGAAAAAAAGGAGTTAAGTTTTTTTATAGTAAATTTAATTAAAATGCATTTAAAGCATTGACCATCAGCAGAAAAGGAACCATCGTTGTTGTTTTAAGAAAAATTAAAATTGATGGGCAGAATGACAATTCTCTTTAAAAGAAATGTTCAGGAAGTTATCCCATCATTTTATTATCTCAGATTTTGATGTTTTATTGTTTAATTTTTGTGCTTCACATTAAATGTGTTCTTTTGATTTCAAGTTTACTAATGAATAATCATTAAAATTAATGATTAAAAATTTAAG
>NW_004443938.1:45069648-45070414 GCF_000243295.1 Trichechus manatus latirostris
TTGCAGGCAAAATAATTCTGTTTAATCAGGTTCAGATTGCTTAAATGCTCAAAGAGTTTATTACAAGAGTA
Source organism: Trichechus manatus latirostris (assembly GCF_000243295.1). NCBI lineage: Eukaryota > Metazoa > Chordata > Mammalia > Sirenia > Trichechidae > Trichechus > Trichechus manatus. Next base: position 45,069,720 of record NW_004443938.1, read on the forward strand.
ACTAAGAAAAAGTATAGGGAAGGTTTCTACATTACAGGGATACTCAAGATGTTTCAGCAGTTTTTGGGTTGAGCTGATGAGCTTTGACAGGTCATGAGGTGATTTAAATGATTTAAGAAGCTCTCAGAACCGGAACAAATTTATTTAAGGGTTACAATAAAATTTAACCAAGACCTTTGGTTTAATTTACCTGATATAAAAGCAATTTTTCAGGGAAATATAACCTGATCATTTATATGTTAGAGATGATGAATGCAGAGCTGTAATAACATTCGAGAACTGCAAAAACAACTCAAACCATTCATACCTGATAGTGTATGACCGCACTCGTCTATATGCGGTATGAACTGTCAACTCTTATTGATTAAATATTAATGAATATTAAAAAAATAAATTTTCTGCAATCATGCTGCTTTAATAACTGTCATTTCAATGCACCCTTCCAGCCTCTTCTCATATACACATGCTTTCTTTGATAGTGGTAACTGTAATTTAAATGTAGCTATACTATCAATTTTTTTCATAAATTACTATATATAATCCCCTCAGTGTCCAGAGATGCTTTTAATCATCATCCTACTGGTATTTACAAGGACATGAAATGAATATTAGCCTAAATACAAATGCCAAAGCATACTGGTGGAGACATGATTTTTGTATATATTATAAAAATACAATAATATATAATCTCAACA
>NW_004443938.1:45072742-45075089 GCF_000243295.1 Trichechus manatus latirostris
CTGACAATCATGTCCCAGTCAGGTTGATACATTGTCTTAACCATCAAAGCCAGCATTACTCTCGCCTCACACCTCTGCATTCATTTCTGCCAGATGTACGTCATTAATGCACAAAACAGTCAGATAGTAGATTTTTTACTTTTGTCATAAATGTGAAATGTCAAATAACAAGATAGTGGATAAGTGAGGAGAAAGTATACACACACACTAAAGTATAAATTAGGTAATTCTGAAATGATTTGGAATCACTGAAAATCTTAATATAAGATGGAAACAAACAACATCTTTCTTTGGAGAAAGTCTATAGAAAAATAGTTTTGAAAGCGTATAATTGAAAGTACTAGAGATATGAAAATAATGAAATTATAAAAATAATGAAAACTTTTCTATCGTGACCCTTTACTCTATGATCTCTATGTGTCATTACTTTCTATGTAGCATATCTCTATATATCACTGCTGTTCTTACCTTTCACAGTACTGGCCTTCATATCCCCGTGGACAAGCAGTGCAGCGGTAATCATCGAGGCCTTCCATGATGCAAGTAGGACTGAAACTAAATCAGATAAAAAAAGATTGTCAAAAAAATTTTAACCTATTTCTTTATGAAATTAGTAATTCCCATCCATATTAAGGAACCCTGGTGATACAACTGTTAAGTGCTTGGCTGCTAAATGAAAGGTTGGCTGTTGGAACCCATCCGGTTTCTCTGCAGGACAAAGACCTGGTGATCTGCTCCCATAAAGACTACAGCCTAGAAAACCTTATGGGACAGTTCTACTCTGTATGTGGGGTCACTATGAGTTGAAATCGACTTGACAACTCCTAACAACAACAACATCCATTATCAGAAGGTCCTTGGGTGGGTGCAAATAGTTTGCACTTGGCTACTAACTGAAAGGCTGGCGGTTCAGACCCACCCAGTGGTGCCATGGAAAAAAGTTCTGCCTAGTGATCTATTTCTATAAGATTACAGCCACTGAAAAATCTATGGAGTGAAGTTCTATTGTGAAACACATGGGGTCACCACGAGTTAGAATCGACTCAACGGCACCAGTTTTTTTTGTTTTTTTTTTAGTATCCATTATCAAGGTGATTGGGACTCCTTTTAGGCTGTCGTAAATGCCATATATATAATTATTGAAAACATTCTTATTCAAGGGTAGAATAGCAATATTGGATATTGTGTATAGAGTTCCCATGTACAGATTTATTTGAAAATAAATAAGTTAATATTTAAAATAATAATAAACCAATAAATAAATATTGGTTTGCTTTTTTAGAAATTCACAATGCATCACACTAAACAGGCTAAAATTTGGAATTTTAATAAGACAGCCATGAAAATATTAAACATCTAGAAAATACATACTATTTTTCGCTCATTTAAAGAAAAACATGACTAGAATCAACATTTGTCTGATAGTAGAATAAGTATTAAAAAATATCTTCCAGGTTAAAAAAAAAAAAAAAGGAGTGGCATAAAAGCTATGAAATTTTTTTCTGAAAATTCAGTCAAATTGCCCCTGGCATTTCAACACATGAAGTGTGTATCCATGTCTCACCTTAAAGAGTGCCTTTTCTAATTTACATCAGAGTTCAAACTGCATTTTACTTTAAACTCAAAGTAATGTGATTTAGTGTGAAGAAGAAATGCTTTCTAACACAAAAATGAATAAGATTTACTGTCTCTTTTATGTTTTTTTCTATAATTAAATCTTAGATAACTTGTCCTGTGTCTTCACTACAGCGCTGGTAGACCACAATAAATTTGCTTTGCTCCAGGATTTCTGATTATCTCACTCTAAAAAATATAGACTTAGACTTGGAAGTTAAATTACACCTAACATGTAGTTTTGGGTTGTTACAGACTTCTCTCAAATGTAAGTATAGCTGCATTCCCACAGGAGAAAACCGCATGGTGCACTGGGAATTTAGGGAGAAAAAAACATATTTGTTGCAATGCTTCCAAAATCGTTTTTCTTTTTGCTGGTCCAGCTAAATCAGCTGATGCTGAAAAAGCAATAAGGTGAATAAGTCAGGGCTAGAACTCCTATTGATCAGGTGCCATTAGGACACTTTACCAAGCATGATGTTCTTCTTCAGGGACTGGTCTCTCCTGGTAACATGTCCAAAGTACGCAAAACGAAGTCTCACCATTCTTGCTTCTAAGGAGCATTCTGGCTGTACTTGGAAACTTCCAAGACAGATTTGTTCCTTCTTTGGGCAGTCCATGGTATATTCTATATTCTTCACCAATACCATAATTTCAAAGGCATCAATTCTTCTTCGGTCTTCCTTATTCATTGTCCAGCTTTCCCATGCATATGGGGTGATTGAAAATACCA
>NW_004443938.1:45076176-45078067 GCF_000243295.1 Trichechus manatus latirostris
AGTAATGTACTATTCCTCCTTGAATAATTGATAGTCATAATTTTTATGATTATGATATTATGACAAATTGTGTTTTTTACTTACCTCACATAACCAAACCAAAAACCAAACCCATTGCCATTGAGTTGATTCTGACTCATGGCAATTCCATGTGTTACAGAGTAGAACTGCTCCATAGGTTTTTCTTGGCTGTAGTCTTTACAGAAGCAGATTGACAGGCTTTTCTTCCATGTCTCTGCTGGGTGGGTTTGAATCTCCAACCTTTAGGGTAGTGGTTGAGTGCAAACTGTTTGCATCACCCAGGGACCATACCACATATTACAGGACTTATGAAAAAATAAGTAGGAGTCACATCTTGCTTGATGTCAGTGTTAATGCTTTCTGTTCACAACTCCCTCGTCTGCTCTTCTCATATTGTGTGTGGGACCACTCAGAAATCCTTGTGCTTTTCTCCTGGTGACCATCTCTTACATTTCTCCATGGTTGCTTATTCCAAACTCCCCTCAATAGAATTTTCAAAATTTATATGTTCTCTACTCTGTGTAATCCCGTGTGAACACTACAGGATGAATTGGCAACCTGGATACCACTCCATTCTCGTAATTCTCCTAGTTCTTCTTTGCTGGATTTACCTCATGTCCTTGCTCTCTCAATGTGGTTCATGGTTCAGTCTTCAGATCCCTCTTCTCCTCTCCTCCTCTCTCCTCCCCCTCTCCTTCCCTTTCTCACTCTCCTTCCCTCCCCCTTCTCTCTGAAATGATCCCATTTAGTCCCAAAGGCTTTAAATATCATATCTGCCTGGATAACTCATTCATTTATATCTCCAGTACTTCTCTTGCTCTGAGTTCCAGGCTTGGATATCTAACTGTATACTCAAATCTCTACTCTAATAACTAATAAGCATTTCATACTTAACAGATTTAAAACTGAGCTCCAAATATACACCCTCCAAAAAGTCCCTTCTGTAGTTTTCCCATTCCATTCAATGGTCACTCTATTCTTCTCTTTGCTTTTCTAAAGAACATGGAGTCAACTTTATCTCCCTTCTCTCACACTTGTCATATATTCCATCTTCAAATACTACTGGTGCTGCCCTCACTAACATTACTGCATTACCCTGTACCAAGCTGCCCCCTCTCTTGCCTGGAACTGGTGTCCCTGCTTCTACCTGTCCTCGCTTCAGGTTACTTTCAATACAACAGCCAGAGTGAGCCTTTAAGATGTAAGTCAGATCTCATCATCCATGATCTGACCTCTGGCTTGAAGTTTTCCAATGGCTTCCTACTATATTTAGTCTTCAGGATACTAGTTAGCCATTGAAGTTACCCTAATCTCATATATTGCCACCCTCCTCCTAACTCACTCTGCTCCAGACACTCTGGCCTTTTGCTGTCTACCAAGCATGTGCCAAGCATGGACCTCTCTCTACACCACTGAACTTGCTCTACCTCCACATATTCACACAGCTCACTCCTTTACTGCATTTAAGTCCCTGCACAAACCTCACCTGTTTGTGGAGATCTTCCTTCACCAGCCTATTTAAAATGGTACCTCAGTCACTCTAAATTCACTTTGGCCTGCTTTATTTTCCTTAGTAGCACTTGTCTCTACCTGATATTAAATATCTATTTGTTTACCATCTTACTCTCTTATTAAGTGTAAGCTCTGGGAAGGCAGGACACTTGGACTGTTTTGTACACTTGTATATTACCAGCATGAAGAACCATGCCTGGCAGAGAGTTATTGAATAAAAGAATAAATAAGATACTATCTTTACCTTCAAGGAATTTACAATTTTTTTTGAGGGACATAAATGTACAAATAGCACAGGACACATACCTTGTATCTTTTATTTGCACTGTTGTGGTTGAGTAGATGCTTACTAAATGTT
>NW_004443938.1:45084298-45085397 GCF_000243295.1 Trichechus manatus latirostris
GTTCTTCTATTTTCTCCCATTCTATGCAGGATCATCAGAATGTTTGGTAGTGGTAGCCAGGCGCCATCTAGTTCTCCTGGTCTCTGGATAGATAAGACCTTAGTCTGTGTAGGTAACTGGTCCTACAGACTAGTTTCTTTTTGAGTCTTTGGTTTCCTTTTTTCTCTTTTGCTCCAGATGAGTACAGACCAATAGTTGTATCTTAAATGGCCAGACACTTTTTACCAAACTAGGACTTGGAACATAAACTTTATAGACTATGATGTGCCAATTGATTGAGATGTCCCATGAAACTATTGTCCTAAGCTTTCAAACTAGTTAACTTTATTTCTTTACTTCCTTAGTCCTATTGTGTTTTATCTGGCCACCTTATTTTATCTGAATTATTACACTGCCTCCTATTTAAAGTTTCTGCTTATGAATTTTCTCTTGCAGTGTTATCTCCACACTGCAATCATGGTGATCATTCAATAGAACATACCTAACCATGTCATTCTCCTTGTTAAATGCCCACTCTCATTTCCCATTGCCCTCAGGATTAATACAAACTCTACCACATGGCGCAGAAGGCCCTCATAATCTGGCCTGTTGACCCCTCCAGCCTTACCTCCAGCCACTGTTTCATTAGCACAGTATGCTGTAGCCATATTGGACCATCTTAAATTCCCAGAATATGCAATTCTCTCTGACTTCTGGGACTTTTCATATGCAAATTCCTTGTTCTGTAATGTTCTTTCCTCCTCTTACCTGGCTGAGGTGGTGCAAACCCTTAACATACTTGCCTGCTACGCAAAAGGTTGGCGATTCAAGTCCACCCAGAGATGCTCTGAAAGAAAATCCATTGCCATGGAGTTGATTCCAACTCATAGCGACCCTACAGGACAGAGCAGAACTGCCCCATATGGTCTCCAAGGAGCAGCTGGTGCCAAATTTTTGGCTGGCAGCCAAGCTCTTAACCACTGTACCACCAGAGCTCCTTGAAAGAAAGGCCTGCTGATTTACTTCTGAAAAATCAGCCACTGAAAACCCTATGGAACACAGTTCTACTCTAACACACATGGCATCACCATGAGTCAGAATTGACTCCATGGCAACTAGA
>NW_004443938.1:45088470-45089751 GCF_000243295.1 Trichechus manatus latirostris
AGATCCATTACACTGTCTGATGAATTTGATAATATACTGCTGATTCAGGAAACTTGGCTATCAGATATAGCTATATAGTAACCGTAGCAATTAGTTTGGTATGAATTATTTTGAGTGAACCTATTCAATTTCCTAATGAGCACAGTTTATTTTTATCTACAGTTGACAAATAATGGTTAAATAAGCAATCCTTAAGTCTTATTGGAGATCAAAATCAATGCTTCCTACATTTTACAGGTTTTATAAAACCTAGAATGACATTTCACTGCTTTCCATACTATGAAAATTTCCATATTCTCACAATTTCTCAAATATTTTTCATATATGACTCAATCATATTTACATATTCTGTTAGTACCCTAGAATATAATTCAAATGGGCCTTAAAAATCAAACTCAGTTAACTAGCTAGGCATGTGTTTACTTGCTTTAAAGTTCTGGGGACAGCATTTTGTAGTAGATTTGAAATCTGATTCTAATACTTTCTAGCCAAGACTCTGTAGGTTCCTTACAATTTTTCTTAGCATTAATTTTCAGAGCTGTAATAAGATGCTAATAACCCCTGTTTTGGCTAGGTTGTTAGGTACATTAAATAAGATAAGGTTTATAAAACACCTTAAACACAGTAGACTATAGTTATGAATTAGAATATTTTCTGAAGATAGGGCTAATTGCTTAACCGTAGATACTGATGGTGTTTCAGGCAGCAGGACAGGTCAATGATGGAGATTTGCTTTATGTTTTCTTTTCTTTTTAAAATAAAAATTGTGGTTGAGTTAAAATAATATTTCTACAAACTATGAGATCTTAAGGAAGTTATTTGAGCTAGCTTAGACTTTGGTATCCCCATGTGAAAAACAGGAGTGTTACATCTAAAATTAAGTATTAAAAATAATGGCTAATGCTATAGGATCTCAGTATAAGTATTGGTGAAATGGTGGTAGTAATAGCAATAGTGTCAGAACGTATCTAACTTTAGGGGGGATAATGAAAATCAAGATCAGCCCAAAGCTGATATCCATGAGGTGGAGGTCACACATACCTTCACTCTCCAACTTTTTTACCAATTCTGACACCAGCTGTTCCTCCCACGGCATTCTCTACTTCTCTTCTGGGTTTGATAATCCATTGCAATGGCCACACTGAACTTATGGACCATACTAACAGTTAAGTGGCTTATTAAGGAATAGGGTACAACTCAGGATCAGGATCAACAGGCTACAACTCAGGATCAGGAAGCATGTTGGCAAAGTCTCCCTTCTTCAGGGCAGGCCAGCTCTCT
>NW_004443938.1:45090664-45094635 GCF_000243295.1 Trichechus manatus latirostris
ATGATTCACAGTGTCAAATGCTGCTGATAAATAAAGTAACATGAAGGCTGATAGCTGAAATTTAGTTTCAGTATAGTGGTAGAGGTAAAAGCCTAATTTTAGTAATTCAAGAGAGAATTGCAGGAGAAAACTTGTAGACAGAGTATAGACAACACTTCACTGTATAGAAGGAGAGGAATGAGGGAGTACTTAGATAGGAAGCAGAGTCAAAAGATTTTTTTTTGTTTTTCAGACGTAAGAAGAAACAAGAAGTGATGATGCAGGAAGGGAGGGGACAATAGCCTGAGTAGTGTACTTGAGTGAGAGAGAGCGGGTGGGATCTAGAGTGTAAGTGGAAGATTTAGTCTTTTCTAGAAACAAGAACGGTTCATCCAAAGTAAATGGAAAGAGTCGGCGTAACTGGGCACAGAGGAAGAAAGGTGGGTACATATGGTTGTGGGAGCTTGTGCTGGTTCTCTTCTGATTGCTTATAATTTCTTAATGAAATAAGACATAAAGCTATCAGCTGAGAGTAAAGATGGAATGGGAAGGAGAGATTTTTGGTTTGAGGAGCAAGGGGAAGGTACAGAAGAGTCATCCAGGGATGAAGAAGAGGAAATGGACTAGAGAATGGTGCAGGATTACAGACCAACACTAATGGTCTATTTGAAATGAGTGATCATGAATTCAAAGACAGACTAGATAGAATATTTGTCTGTTTTCCTTAAACCACATTCAGCCTAGAAGATGCAAATGTAGAGAAGAGAGAGAGTAGCATTTAACCAGTGTTGGGGTAAAATTAGTACAAGTAAGAAAGAAAGTGACAAAGGAGATGAGGCTTATACGAAGCAATGATATTAATGAAGGGTCATGAATATCGATCTGTTTAAGAAGGCAAGGACAGGAGAAAGATAATGACAATAAAGAGGTGTGAGCATCAGTAATCAATATTGGGATTAAAAATGTTGACAACCAAGTACTAAGAAGAAGTGAACTGGAGGGTAAGAGACAGTGGCTACTATGGATTGAATTGTGTTCCTCAAAATATGTGCTGGAAATCTTAACCCCTAAACCTGTGGATAGAATCCAATTTGGGAAGAGGGTCTTCTCTGATATGTTAATGAGGTCATGTCAGTGTAGCATATGTCTTAAACCTACTCACTTTTGAGATATAAAAAGAGCAGATTAGGCACAAAGAAGCAAGTACAAATGGAGGGAAAGATACATGCCACATGGAGATCACCAAGCAATCAAGAAATGACAGAGTTGGTGCCCTGAATTTGAACTTTTAACCTCCTAAACTGTGAGAAAACAAACTTCTGTTCTTTAAAACCACCCGCTTGTGGTATTTCTGTTATATCAGCACTAGAAAATAAACAGTGGCCCAATAACTGAACACTTAAAATTGAAATTACAGATCAGTTGCAGCTATTAGCAATGACAAGATCTAGGCTATGATCATGGAGTGAGGACAAGAAACTGAGCATTAAGGTATGGAAGAGCTAATTTTACAGATATTAAAACAATCAAGAATTATTATAGAAGTAGTGCTGGAGATAATGGCAATGATCCAGGAGGAAAAGTGTTCAAGATACCAGATGCCTGAATCTGAGAGTTTAGTAGACAACATCAATAAGCCGGTGTAGTGGACAAATAGAAAATGGCATGAGAATCTAAGCTGGGTGTTTTTAGGGAGGAGAGAAGAAGGATGATATGAAAGTGGCAATCAGGAGCAAGGACACCTGCCCTATCTTCAGGGCCAGGGGGATGAAGACTGTGGTAGAAAACAGCAGTTACCACTTGAGAGCCTTGCAGGGAGAGGAGAGGTGTGTGTGTCTGGGAGAGTCAGGTTTCAGGTAGAGCAAGACTCAGCGAACATTCAGGCAACAGGGAGATCAGCAAAGGAGATGTCCAGAGCTGTGTGGGGATTAGAGTCTTGGAGATTAGTGGTAACAAGGGAAACCTGAATTTCTTATGATGACTGAAATCCAAGGGGAGAAAGCATGATAGTATCAGTCCTGATTTTTTCAAGGCAGACAGTGCTAGCAGGAACATAAGGAAAAAATAAGAGCAATAAAATTGCTATGGGAAATGGTTAAATTATGGAACATCCAATCAAAAATTGTAAAGAGTTTAAAGAACACCTAAAAACATAATATGCTCATGATAGATACACTTAAAAAGCAGAACACAAAACTGCACTTATGGCATAATATCAATCTTACTTTTAAACATATGCATAAAATTGGTAGGAAATGCCAAAAATGTTAAGTGTTTATCTCATTATATTGAACATATGGAGGTTGTTATGTATTGAATTGTGTCTCCCAAAAATATGTGTTGTAACTCCTAACCTCTATGCCTTTGATTATAATCCCATTTGGGAATGGGTGGTCTTTGTTATATTAATGAGACAGGATTAGTGTAGGGTGTGTCTTAAATCAATCCCTTTTGAGATATAAAAGATTGAACAAGCAAGCATATAAGCAGAGATAGGGGAAGACACATGCTAAGCTACATGAAAATCATCCAGGAGCAGAAGTTGAGAAGAGACAAGGACCTTCCCTCAGGACTGATAGAGAAAGCCTTCCCCTAGAGCCAGTGCCCTGAATTCAGACTTCAAGCCTCCTAAACTGTGATAAAATAAATTTCTGTTTGTTAAAGCCATCTACCTGTGGTATTTCTGTTATAGCAGCACTAGATAACTAAGGCAGAATTTGGTACCCAGAAGTAGTGATGCTGCTCTAACAAATACCTACAATGCAGAAGTGGTTTTGGAATTGGGTAATGGGTAAAAGCTGGACGAATTTTAAGGTGCCTAATATTTAAAGCCTAGATTGCCTTAAAGAGACTGTTGGTACAATTATGGATGTCAAAGGCAGTTCTGGTGAGGCTTAGAAGGAAGTGAGGAGAGCTATAAAGAAAGTCTTTATCATCTTAGAGAATACATATGGTGGACATTAAATTTGCTTCTGGGTCTGCATCCCACTTTGGGAGTGGCGTCTAGTGTCTTAAAAGCTGGCGAGCAGCCATCTAAGATGCATTAATTGGTCCCAACCCACGTGAAGCAAAAGAGAATGACAGAAAGGACCATATAAACCAGAGACTCCATCAGCTGAGACCAGAAGAACTCGATGATGCCCGGCTACCACCAGTGACCACCCTGACACTGAATACAACACAGTCCCTGGCAGAGCAGGAGAAAAGTGTGGTGGAGAACTCAAATTCACGTAAAAAGACCAGACTTAATAGTCTGACTGAGACTGGAGAAACCCTTGTATCCATGGCCCCCAGACACTCTGTCAACCCAGAACTAAACCCACTCCCAAAGCCCACTCTTCAGACGAAGATTAGACTGGACTATAAAACATAAAATAATACTCGTGAAGAGTGTGCTTCTTAGTTCAAGCAGATACACAAGACCAAATAGGCGGCTCCTGTCTGGAGGCAGGATGAGAAGGCAGAAAGGGACAGGAGCTGGTTGAATGGACATGGGAAACCTGGAAGTGGAAAGGGGGAGTGTGCTGTCACATTGTGGGGATTGTAACTAGTGTCACATAACAATATGTGTAAGAATTTTTGTATGAGAAATTAACTTGAGCTGTAAATTTTCACCTAAAGCACAATTAAAAGAAAAAAAGTGCTTCTGGTGAGGTTTTAAAAGAAAAGTATAAACATATGATTGAACAGTGGAGAAAGGGTGATGCTTCTTATGCAGTGGCAAAGAAATTGTCTGAATTATGTTCAAATGTTTGATGGAAGGTAGAACTTGTAAGTGATGAACTTGAATATCTGGCTGAGAAGATTTTGAAGCAAGATCTTAAAGGAGCTGTGCGGTTTCTCCTTACTGCTTAAGTAAAATGCAAGAGGAAAGAGATGGACTTAAAAATGAACTGTGGAAAATGAAAACAAAACTTGAACATCTGGAAAATTCTATTGTACAAACTAAGAACATGTGTCCTAGAATGTACACCCAGGATGTGGCTACACAA
>NW_004443938.1:45094900-45096375 GCF_000243295.1 Trichechus manatus latirostris
GTCTCTTGGATCTCAAAGTGTGGGGCCACTTTCTCCTAGGTTTCAAAGAGTCAGATCTTCACCAACTCGATTCCGGGGTGTGGGGCTGCCATTAAGGACTTTAAGGACTAAGGTGTGCCCAGTTCAAGCCATGGTGTTTTCAGTTGCCTCAAATGCATGTGAAAGCTGGATGATGAATAAAGAAGACCGAAGAAGAATTGATATCTTTGAATTATATACCATGGACTGCCAGAAGAACAAACAAATCTCTCTTGGAAGAAATACAGCCAGAATACTCCTTAGAAGTGATGATGGTGAGACTTCCTCTCACATACTTTCGACATGTTAACAGTAGGGACCAGTCCCTGGAGAAAGACATCATGGTTGGTAAAGTAAAGGGTCAGAAAAAGAGGAAGACCCTCAATGAGACATACTGATACAGTGGCTGCAAAAAGTGGTTCAAACATAACAACGATTGTGAGAATGGCACAGGACCAGGCAGTGTTTCATTCTGTTGTACATGGGGTTTCTATGAATCAGAACCAAGTCAATGGCACCTTATAATGACAACAATGGGGCACGGGGTCATCACCCAAAGCTGAGGGGGTGGGGCTGCCATGCCCAAGAGGCAGAAGAACGAGACCTGCTGGGGCCAAGGGGGTGGGATCACCACTCAGTTGGACTAGAAGAATGGGGTCACCCAAAGCCAAGGGAGTAGAGTTGCCATCCCACTGGGCCTGGAAGGTGAACCTGAAGCCCAGGGTCAAGTGGCCTCCACCCAAAATCCTGAGATCATGGCCAACACCTAGAGTCTGAAGGGCAGGGCCATTGCTTAGATAGTGTAGAATAGAGGATTATTTCCAAGCCTTGAGAGTTAACGCACATTATTCTGCTGGGTTTTGGACTTGCTTGGTGCTCATTATTCCTTCTTTCCCTCCAATTTCTTCCATTTGTAATGGAAATGTCTGTCTTGTGCCTGTTCCTCCATTGTACTCTGGAAGCAGGTAACTTGTATTCTAGATTTCACAGGTTCACAGATGAAGAAGTATTTTGCCTCAGGATGGAATATGCCTAATGTCTCACTCATACTTGATTTCGATGATTTGGAAGATGAGATTTTGAACTTGTAGTTGATTTAAGACTTTTGGATGTTGTGATGAGTGAATGTGCTTTGCATGTGGCAAGGACATAAATGTGGGGGGGGGCAAAGGGTGGAATGTTATGGATTGAACTGTGTCCTCCAAAAATATGTACTGAGATCCATATCCATATTGATTCCAAAGAAAGGTGATCCAATGGAATGCAGAAATTATTGAACAGTATCATTAATATCACATGCAAGTAAAATTATGCTGAAGATAATTTAAAAATGGTTGCAGTAGTACATTGACATGGAATTGCCAGAAATTCAAGATGAATTCAGAAGAGGATGTGGAATGAGGGATATCACTGCTGATGTCAGAAGAATCTTGGCTGAAAGGAGAGAATACCAGAGT
>NW_004443938.1:45097542-45098806 GCF_000243295.1 Trichechus manatus latirostris
TGTTAATGAGACAGATTTAGTATAGGGTATGTCTTAAATCAATCTCTTTTGAGATATACAAGAGATTAAACAAACTTGGTAAAGTAGAGGGTCAGCGAAAAAGAGGAAGACCCTCAATGAGATGGATTGACACAGTAGCTTCAACAATTGGATCTAGCATAGCAACAATTGTGAGGATGGCACAGGACTGGGCAACATTTCGCTCTGCTGTATGTAGGGTCACTATGAGTCAGAACCCACTCGAAGGCATCTAACAATAACAAACAAGCAAGTGAGTAAACAAGATGGGGGAAGACACATGTCAAGCCATATGCAGATCACCCAGGAGCAGAAGCTCAGGAGAGACCTTCCCCTAGAGCTGACAGAGAGAGAAAGCCTTTCTCTAGAGCCAGCACCCTGAATTTGGAATTCTAATCTCTTAAAACCAAAAGAAAAAAGCCCGCTGCCGACGAGTCAATTCCAACTCATGTTCGAAAATAAATTTCTGTTTGTTAAAACCATCCACTTGTGGTAATTCTGTTATAGCAGCACTAGAAAACTAAGATAGTGGTGGTTTTTTAAATCTTTTTCTTAATATTCTATATTTTTCAAATTTTTATAAAAAGACTATATTGGTTTATAATTGGGGAGGGGCAATACATCTGATATTTAAAGAGTTGTGTCCTCCGGGACTCTTCTCGGATGCTGATAATATTCTATTCCTTGACACGAGTAGTAGTTTTTCTGGTTACCATTTTGAAATAACTTGTTAAAATGTATAATTTGGTGGATGTCTTTTTTTCTGCATATTTTATTTCACTCATCCAAGAAGTTATATTCCCTGCAGTTTAGCTAGCTTCTGCAAACAGTAGCTGAATGTGTATAAAGAGAAACAATACGGACTTTGGAGAAGAAAGACTCCGGTGAATACCTGGCATTTGGACGTTTCAGGATCGCACAGACTGCTGTGTCCATTACACTGACATGGAACACAGGTGCCCAGGGTTGGTCCAAGGGTGCGGCCACCCAGTTCAGAAGGTAGTCGATAAAATCCTGGCAAGCATGTCTGAAAGAAAAGAAAGCCAATTAAGACAGTCAAGGTAGAAATCTTGCTTTAGCAACACTTGGATTCTTCAGTATTTGAAAAGAATGACTTCTTTCCTCCTACCTGTGTTAAGGACAGTACCATTTACAAATGCAAGTGCCAATTTTGATGCCTAATGTGTGTATTTCTGCCTGGTCCCTGGTGAGCACAGGCAACACTCTGTAATCACACTTTTGCAAA
>NW_004443938.1:45100055-45102938 GCF_000243295.1 Trichechus manatus latirostris
TTTTTCAGATTTCACTGAAGATTGTAATGAGATTGTTTTACCACCTTAGCTACTTAGTATTTTGCTCCCATTAAAGAAAGAAAAGTAATTGCTTAACACCAAAACAAAAAAAACCAAACAAACAAACAAAAAGAAAACCTGTTGCACTGAGTCAATTCCAACTCATAGCGAGCGACCCTATAGGACAGAATAGAACTGCTCCATAGTTTTCCTAAGGAGCAGCTGGGAGATTCGAACTGCTGACCTTTTGGTTAGCTGCCAAGCTCTTAACCACGATGCTACCAGGGATAATCAGAAAAGAATATATATAATATTGAATAAGTACTTCCTAATGCCACTGCATGCTTTTGGCTGCGGATTAGGTTAGTCCAGAGTGGAATATGCAAAGCTGTTTTTTAGAAAGACTAAAAAGATTAATAGTCAGCACTCTTCTTGTTTATTTTGATTTGGATAATGCTTAAGGACTTCAATTAAGTACTCAATTAAGAGTTTCCCTGCTTTTATCACAGCCCATAAGAAATTCTAATGAGATTTAATAATGCCCTAGCCTTGAGCAAGCTGATAGGGAAACTAGGAGCAGTATTCAAAATATTTTGAGTCTCATTTGTCTTATGGTAGACTTTATCATCTATATTAATAAATGTATTCATGTTATTTAAAATTAAGGTTCATTTTTAACATTGTTACTGAATAAGGTCTGGAAATTATGGCTGAGGAATTTATTTAAGCATAACTGAAGAAACCATTCAAGGTGCATTTACGAGTGTTTCACAATATAGGTTGCTCCTATTCTTTAGCATGCTGACTGTTGAATAAAATTGGACTTTCTTTACTTGAATTTCATCCTTGGATACCTATGTAATTATTATTATTTTACTGGTATATTTACTTGGTGTGTGTTTGTGTGTGTGTGATGGTGATGGTAATGTGTGAGTGTATGGAAAAATCACAGAAATTGAGAGAGCTTTTGGCTCCACTTTATTTCTCAGTCCAAAGTTTACAAGTCTCAGAAGAATAAAGTTAAAAAAAAATGCATTTTATTGAAGAATCATACGAAATTCAATGTTATAGACAGAAATTTAAAGGTGGGTACTACAAGTGAAGTTTACTGTAACATACAGCCAACATTTCCTATGACTGTAGCTTTTCTTTGGGAAGACAGCATGATACATGAAAAGGGCACACCTCATGGGAGGGAGTCCTGTGCCTGGAGCTCAAACTGAAGCTCCCCGCAGGACCTGTAAGCCCACCCCGGTGGTCTCAACCCTGGCTGCACATAGCGTCATCTGGGAAGCTTTCAAAAATACTACTCTTTGGCTCCCTCCTCAGAGATTCTAATTTAATTGCTTGAGAACTGGGCCAGGGTTTGTTTGAAAACGTCTAGGAGGTTCTAATAAGCAGTCAATGTATGTTTGCCACATTAATAAGTATGCCAAAAGAATTGGCATACTCCTCATGAATGTGTGTCTTTAAAAAGGGATATGGACATACTAAATGCTGACTAAATATGGAAGCCTTAGTTTTACATATGTTAGTTTTGTCTGAGGGATCTAGGCAAGAAATTTAATCTCTTTGAGACTCAGTTTCCTCATCCCAAAAAAGAGCAGGGCCTGCTTTGGATGATTTCTAAAGGTTCTTTTAGTTCTAACACTCTAGATTATTTTTGTCCTGATGGACACTTGAACCTCTAAGAGTTAGCAAAGAAAAAGAATTTATTCCATTTTTTTTTTTTTCAGGAATGGGGCCTACCTAGTTATTCCATGTTAAATTCCTCCTTTCTTGGATCCTTTTGTATTTTTTCTCCCCCAACCCTTTTTTTTTTTTTTTTTGGAGGGTAGTTTTCAAGGTTGGATGCTTTTCCCCTCAGTGGGCTAGAGTAATCATGGGAATGATTACACTGAGTTGGTAACAAAAGAGGAAAGATAATAGTAGCTTATTTAAGTCCAAACTAAAATCCTTTTTGGAGCAAAGTGGATGATTAAAGAAAAGAAAATAAATATTAAACACTTTTCAGAACCTGGCTCACCTTTTTTTTTCCTAACTCAAACTTTCTAAAATTCTCTTCCCATGGGCTGAAATTACTCATGGCTTAATCTTCCCTCTCCTTCCATCTTTAATTTAATTTCATAATATGGTGTTACATCAAAACATTAAATTTGCACAAAAAGGCAGAAGGATGGAGAGAAGGGAATGGGAGACAAAAAGAGTAAAGAGCTAACTTGTCCCATATGCAGATTTAATACCCTCCTTTCTGTCTTCAGAGTTTAATAATAAAAATAGACACTAGTGCTGGAGTCAATAAAAACACTGTCTTGTATCTTTGCAAGGGTTTCACAATCAAGCAAGCCTGAGTTTAATTCCTGTTCCACCACTTACTACATAAGATTAGGTACAGGTTTTGAACACTGTAGACCTCAGTTTCCTCACCTAGAACATAAGAATGTTGTATAACAATCATAGTTGAGTGTAAAGTTTATCTAGGTTTTTTGAAACAGACTTATCTGGGTTCAAATTGAAGTTCTGCTGCTTCCTAGATGTATGATCATAAGCAGGTTTCTAAATCTGTGTGGGCTTCAATTTCCTCATCTGTAAAATGGGGATCATAATACATACTCAATGATGTTAGTGTAACTACTGTGTTAGGAAAGGTGACTGGCATTGTGGAAGACATAGTAAGCACTCAATAAATGGTACATTTTTTAATAGGGTCGTTGTAAGGATTACAGGAGCTAATGTATGTTTAGTGCTTGCCATACAAGAAACCAATATGGGTTCTTTTATCTCAGATACTTTTTTAGATGTAATCGTTGAAAACAAATGAAAAATCAAAAGCAACTGTGATTGTTCTAAGTAGTATTTATGTCTGGGAAACAAAATTACAAT
>NW_004443938.1:45103790-45106381 GCF_000243295.1 Trichechus manatus latirostris
AAGGCTTTATCTCCATAATCTCTCCACTAAGATATTACTGTAATTATTATCAGTAAATAGGAGCTTAAGTGAATTTCATACAACATCGGTGAGGCCACCAATATAGACAATAGTTTGTATGTATTCCTAGTTTCTTTTGATTTCTTTCACCTATCATTTGCATTATTTTTGCTAATTTATATTTTCATATAAGATGTAAATTATAAATTACTAAAATTAATGGGAAAATTATTAAAATCACTAAACTTAATGGGAAAGCATATTCCAGAATATAATATTTAAAAAGTCTATTGATCACAGTAAGAAGAGTTTTAAACATTTAAAGTCTGGAATGGAAAGCAGAACACGTTAAAATTATTCTCTACTAATATTTTTTGTTCATAAATCAACAATATTATTTTAAATGAATGCAGAAAAAATATAGCTGTAGGAACTTTCTCCAACATATCTAAAGGTCAGCTTTGATTACTTACTGAATATCTTCCATAACCCACTTAACCCATTGCTGTAGAGTTGATTCCGACTCATAGTGGCCCTATAGGACAGAGTAGAACTGCCCCATGGGGTTTCCAAGGAGCGGCTGGTGGATTTGAACTATCAGCCTTTTGGTTAGCAGCGGAGCTCTTAACCAATATCTTCCATAGCACAAAAATATAGCAGAATTAGAGAATTTTAGAACTCAAAATCCAACCAGTCGTTTTGCTGACTGAATAACTGTATTATAACTAAGGCCTATAGCGATTAAAGGAATTGACCAAAGTCACACGGTTAGTTTGCCATATAGGCAAACACTCATTGGGATAAACAAAATTTCATTTTGTGTCTAGAAAAATGTTAAGTTCTTTCTGTCTTTTCTATATTTTAATCTTTCATGCTCACTAGGAAGGCAGCATATTTTCTATGTGCCAAACTTTTTCTCACTTTTCACATATACACTTCATATGCATATGTATATTTGGGAGTGTGCATATATATATGCACATATCTACTTACTGATGTTGTATAAATGTATATATAGATGCATACAGGAGTTATGATTTGATAATGAAATGGATTATTTAATTAGTGATTAGATCAAAGTGAACACATTCTAATGAATATTGTCTTTCAGAGCAATCACACACAAGGCTATAAAATTATGCCAAAGATGCTTCACAAGATACTTGCAGTTATTCTTATGAAATTGTTCTCTGAATAATGTGGAACCTGTAGGATGGTAACTAAACTTCAGTTTACAATGGGGCTTTCACACATACTTTTTAATTTAAATTATCCCTCATGATGATTCTGTAGATAAAGAACCCGGGGTTCAGCACATAGGCAAGTAACCTGTCCAAGTGGTGGAGCTAGGGAGCTGTCACTGAATCCTTTTCATTTCCGTTATGCCATACTACCTCTCCAGAAATTTATTTACATTGTTTTTAAGTTTTACTTCAGTGTTGATCTAGTGTCATCACCTGCCTCATGTGCCATACTTAATAAAACTTCTGAAATCTTATTTACAGAATAAGATGTATAAGATTACTTATAAATAAATCAATACATGGATATATAACTAGTGATCACAGTAATATTAAACACAACTAACACTGACTACGTGCCAGGCATTGTGAGGAGTGCTTTACATTCATAACTCATTTAGTCTTCCTAAGAATGAAGATTCTTAAGACTAATGAGAAACAATCCATGCTACAGCGCTGGAGAAGTCACCAGATGCCCCTTCCATGCCAGTCTTTATCTGTCGGACTCTGGGAGTTCTGTGGGGTCTGCGGGAGAGGGGCAAGTGTTGTAGTGGCACTTCAGGGGCTTGAACACTTTCCAGCTTAAGTTTAAAGAGGTTTAGTAACCTGGGCAAGGTGTCAGCCCTACTATACGGTGAAGTTGGGATTCACACCCAGGCTGTTTACTTTCCTATGCCAACTTTCCCTGTATCTTACTGATCTGATTAATATTTAATATTTGTAGAAATTAAATCTATTTCCAGAAGAGAATGGTCTAGAAAATTTTCTAATTCTGCAAAGAGTCAAAAGAATATCCCTTAAAATTAAAAAAAAAATGTAATTTTTAAAATGTAATGACTGAATGAGAGTAGCACTGTTGGAATAAATGCATGTGTTTCAGAGATGCCTATGTTGAAGGAAACAGCTCACTATGTATAAATTTTTGACATATTCTGTATGAAAACAATCATTCAGATTCTAGTGTAATCCTATCTCATAATCTCTGTGGTCTACGTAGCTCTAACTCTTCAGAAGTGGCGCTACGGAAATAGATCAGTTACAACAAATGGGCTTTATAAAACCATTCTTAGATTGTTCTAAATTTTTACAGATCTTTTAATTTTTTGTCAGATATTTCTTGTCATTATGATCCCTACTACTAGACGGCAATAACGTCTTCCTACTGCCTTTCACTCTGTGAGGAAGATGAAAGAAAATCGGCTAAGGGTATGCATGAAAGTAAAATTGATTGTAGCAAAGGTAGTTCTGGGAATGCTTCCATTTGTCTTGTTAAGTGGGTTGAGCTTTTATTTTATTGTAAAGCAGTTTTGTGGGAGTTAGCTTACCTCACAGGACAAGCCGGAATAGCCC
>NW_004443938.1:45107617-45111096 GCF_000243295.1 Trichechus manatus latirostris
ACACAACAGACCAGAAAGCATTTAAAAAAGCAAATGAAACATGAATGTCACAGCAGCAGATATTTCTGCAAGACACCATTTTTCTCAGGGGGTTAGACAAGAGTAGTTTTGCCTGAATCAAGTATTTGGCCAAACTCAGGCCTCTATTTAAATGAATACTGAAATGCAAGAGTTATTTCCTTCAAATAAATAGACAAAAACAGTAAAGACAAAAGAAAGCGTACAAAGTACAAAATGTACAAAGTCTGAATCTCAAATAATGTGTACAACCCCTAAAGTCTGATTCTGAAACTATTTAAAATTTATAACTGAATACATAAAGAAGCAAGGTTATGTTCTAATTACTTTGGGGGGAATATTAAAAAAGATATATTTTTATCTTTCTCACAATTCCATTGTCTTACAAAATCAAGCATTGAGCCCTTGACTTCTTTGTTCTAATCACTGTTAAACAATGACTCTAGTTTTTACTGAATTTAGAAAAAAGTGAAATACATCTTATTTACTCTAAAGCTTCAAAATATGATCACTGAAGGATGTGTTTAGTGAGGTATATGACATAAGGTGATAAGAGACTTGTGGGAATAAAAGAGGAAGTAGGACAGTGAAAAGGGTGGGAGACAAAAAAATTAATGAAAAATGCATAACAAAATTGTTTCTATCAATTCCACTAACAAAATGTTCTGTGTACCACCAAACTCTTATTGCAGCATGGGGCAATTTGCATAAAAATATTTGCATAATTACAAAGTTACCTGTTATCTTCTATGAAGTGCGAACTTGCTATGGCTTCTGTCACCTGATTTACATTCGATATTCTAAAATAATTAACAATGTGGTTGACAGCATATTTTTTGGTACACACTTCTTTGTTATTTCACATAAAAGTAATCTTTTATGTGTCACTTCTATTACAAGCAACATATATGAAAAGGAAACTAAGGGAATACAGTTTTGAAAGAGAATTTTGGTTCTTGATTTTCTTTCTTTTACCAAAAGTTCCTAAATCAATCAGTTTAACAATTTGGATCTTCTACATGAAATAATAGAGTTTTCTGCTATATTATGTGTTTAGTACAGTGTAAACACGTAAAATACAGTACATTTATATTCATTAGGAGCCCTGGTGGCACTGTGGTTAAGCACTTGGCTGCTAACTGAAAGGTCGGCAGTTCAAACCTACAAGCTGCTCCACAGGAGAAAGATGTGGCAGTCTGTTTCAGTAAAGATTACAGCCTTGGAAACCCTATATATACAGAGAGAGTTTATATATATAGACAGTTCTGCTCTGTCCTATAGGGTCACTATGAGTCAGAATTGATTCAATGACAATGGGTTTGGTTTTTTGGTTTATATTCATTAGTTTGACAAATAGAATCATCCTAATTTTTTCGTTTTGTTTTCCTAGACTGGTCTGCTAATTTATTTTATAAAACCATTAAAAATATATATATTGATTGCATGTTCTTATAAGATATGACAGAGAAACTAGACCGTATGAATGAGTTCAACTCAACTTCATGCCTCTATGGTATCAAACTTATCTACATCTGCATATTTCCTCATTTTATCTCATTGTATGAGTTTCCCCTTCCACTCAAAGAACATGACCACAATATTGAAGTCTACTAGCTTCTTCATTAGTTATTCCCTCTTTCGTCTATATTTTTAATGTTTTCCTAGCTACTAATTCCTTTCTCCATGGTCTATAAACCTTACTTCTCTCTCAAGTTAAACAACCGTCTCTTGACTTTTGACACTATCTCCTTCCTTCCTTTTACAATTATATTCTTGGAAAATAACAGTTTACACTCACAATATTAGGTTCTTCCCTTCTCATTCATTCTTCAAAACTTTGAGATTATTTCTTCCCCAGGACCTCCCTGAAACTGGTATTATTAATGTCACAAGTACAGTACTAGTGTCATGCTCAATAGGTCTCATTTTAACTGGACTTTTTGGGTCATATGACAATACTGAATACTCCCTTCTTGAAGTATTCTCATTCTTTGGCTTCCATGAAACCACATTCATCCTCACTGTTCTTCTGTGTGCTTTTCAATGTCTTTTGCCATTTGTTCTTCAACACTCTTTAACTCAGCATTGGTGTTCTTCATGTTCTGTACTCTACTCTCTTCTTAGTAATCTCCCTGGGTGATCTCATCTACTTCTTTAACATCAGCTACCTCAACTCTGCTGATGATCGCCAAATATAGATTTCTACCCCTTACCTCTCTACACAGTTTTACACTTTATATCTACCTATCCTTTGTAGTGATTCCCAGTTTTTTCCCATCATATTGTATGGAAAATGACAACACTGTATGGCATACTATGGTGAACAGATAAGACTGTTCAAGGTTGGAGGAAAATGGTTCTGCTTGGTTCCCCTGAGGGCTGAGTAAGGTCACTTTCTCAGTACCCTTGTAATCCATTTATACCACAATTGTTAATTACCTCTGTCCTATAGAACACTGTTACCCAAGATTTTGACTGGCATCTTAAACTCACCATATCTAAAATGAATTCAATATTTTTTCCCCTAATCTTCTTTCTCATCCTATTTTACTCTTGATGAATGGCAGTAACTTCTACTAAGTGACCTGGAAGCAATCCTTAACTTGTCTTCTATTATCAAATTCCAAAACCAACCACTTTTAAATCTTTCTTGGCTGATTGATCTCCCTTATAGATTCTAGTATAAAAACTTGAATTTTTTTTTTATCATAGTTACCTGCTTTGTCGCATGATATTCCCATAAGTAGCCTTGATAAGAATATAATGAATATCATATAGTACATCCAAGAAGTCTTCCCGGGTCACAGTCCTACTGATTCGAGGATCATCACCATAATATTTCCATTCTTTCTGTTAATAAGAAAAGAAACCCCTCTGACAAAACTGAATGTAAACCAATTGATATCCTTATACCAAACAACTAATAATCTTACCTCTGTCATTTCAATTTCATGCCTTGTCAATTGGCCAATCAGAGGAGCAGCCATGTGTCTAATGATAATTCTAGCATGAGCAGGAGTCCCAC
The DNA here is from genome assembly GCF_000243295.1 of Trichechus manatus latirostris. Lineage (NCBI taxonomy): Eukaryota > Metazoa > Chordata > Mammalia > Sirenia > Trichechidae > Trichechus > Trichechus manatus. The sequence continues at coordinate 45,110,661 of NW_004443938.1, forward strand.
CTCGAATGATAACTTGAGGATTATAGGTAGAGAAACCTGTTTCTTCCCGAGCCTCAAAATAGATTGTGTACTTGAGTTTGCCACCATAGGCCATCAACTAGCAAAATACAATGAGGAGTGATGAGTTAGTTAAGTCTCCAAATGGCATACTCCCAGAAACATATTTTATTTTGTTATCATGTGACTTTGAAGTTCCTGTTCTTACCTTCTTTCCTTCAAATTGTTCTGGAAGTTTCCAATAAAATGGTTCTAAATGGAGATCTTGTTTCACCAGATTCATGTGTGCAACAATCTCTGGGTGTTGAAAAGCAATGCCCTTGGTAGTTGTGTGCTGCAGTGCCTCATCCACCAGTGGCAGAAGGGTTTGCTCAGGGTTCAGTGTTACCTGTATGGGGTCAAGAAACAGCAGGGGCCAAGTTCAAGTCTTTGGGGGTAC
>NW_004443938.1:45111735-45113769 GCF_000243295.1 Trichechus manatus latirostris
GAGGGTCAGTGAAAAAGAGGAAGACCTTTAATGAGATGGACTGACATAGTGGCTGCAACAATGGGCTCAAATATAGCAACAGTTGTGAGGATGGCGCAGGACAAGGCAGTGTTTCGTTCTGTCGTACATAGGGTCGCTATGAGTTGGAACCAACTCGACGACACCTAACAACAACAACCACCTTATCAACTATAAAGGAACTAGTTTCAGGGAAGTATAGAACAGGCATCTACCTCTACCATGTAATAGCAGATAGCCCTTCTATCACTTCTGCATGTGTACGGGGAAAAGGTTACTTAAATGTTCTGCCATTTCCTCTTACCCCTCAGTGCCTGACTAAAAGATGCCAGCAGGAACTAACATTATACAATTACATGGCTCAGTAGTTCATTACTCACCCTTGTACGGATCAGTCCTTTCGCTTCAGAGCACCGAGAAGTGGCACTGAAGCAATAGCAGCTGCTGCAGCCAAGTGGGTTTTTGGCATCAAGTCCAAATTTGCCAGGCCGGCACCTGTCACAGTGGACACCTTCCACGTTCATCTGAAGACAGACGAGAGTCCCACAGGAGTTTATAATGGCAAAGTGATAAATAAACTCGAGAAGAAATAACAGGGGGACTTTTTTTTTTTAATTATATGCAAAAAGCAAAACACAAGAAATCTGAATATTAGACTCACGTCTCAAATGGCATATGTAGTTAATCTTATCGTTAGGCTTTCACAGCTCTACAAAATGCTTTATTTATAAATATGTATATTGCTAAAGAAATTGTATATTGCTTTTGAAATCTATGCAGCACATTTCCTACAATTCTACTGTGAGCAATAGAATTGCTTAATTCTAATGTGAGCAATACGAACAACTCATGAGAATTTCAGAAACAAAATAAAAACATTGATTCCTAGACAGTGATACCATGCAAACTTGTAAAAACCAGGCAGAAGGTTAAAATATATATTTACATAATTTTATTGTAAAGAGTCCCTGGGTGGCGCAAACAATCAAGCACTCAACCACCAGTCAAAAGGTTGGCAGTTTGAACCCACCCAGAGGCACCTCGGAAGACAGCCTGGTGATCTGCTTCCGAAAGGTCATACCCATGAAAACTCTATGGAGCAGTTCTACTCTGCACACATGGGGTCGCCATGAGTTGGAATCGATTTGATGACAACCAGCAACAACAATTGTTACAGCAATAGATAGACAGACAGACAGATGGATAGACAGATAGATGTATAACCAAAAAACCCACCCCCGTAGAGTCGGTTCTGACACATAGAGACCCTGTAGGGCAGAGTAGAACTGCCCCATAGGGTTTCCAAGGCTGTAATCTTTACAGAAGCAGACTGTCACATCTTTCTCCCGTGGAATGGATGGTGGGTTCAAACAGGTGATGCTTCAGTTAGCAGCCAAGCACTTAACCGCTGTATTATCCAGGGCTCCAACAGATGTACATGTACAGATACATGTGTATACACACATGTGTTGCTGTTGTTAGCTGCCATCAAGTTGACACCCGACTCATGGCAACTCTGTGTGCTACAGAGCAGAACTGCTCCATAGGGTTTTCTTGGCTGTTATCTTTACGGAAGCTGATCTCCAGGACTTTTCTTCTGCAGAGCTGCTGGGTGGGTTTGAGCAATCTTTTGATTAGCAGCTGATTATAAACCGCTTGTGCCACCCAGCTCCTTATATACACACACATACCAAACCATATATTATATAATATATTAAAATATGTAATTGTAATTATAATATGCGATAACCCAACATTGTACTTTTATTATTATTTTTATTTTTTTTAATTGTACTTCAGATGAAGGCTTACAGAACAAATAGTTTCTCATGAAACAGCAGTACACATATTGTTTTATGACATCGGTAAACAACCCCACAACATGTCAACCCTCTCCCTTCTCGAGCTTTTTTTTTTGTGGTGAAAATATACATAGCCAAAGATACACCATTTCAAAAATTTCTACATGCACAGTTCAGTGACATTGACTACGCTCTTCCAATTGTGCTGCTATTC
>NW_004443938.1:45115824-45201579 GCF_000243295.1 Trichechus manatus latirostris
TAGTGCTTTACTTATTCTGGGCTTCTTACCTTTCCATATAAATTTAATGATTAGTTTTTCCATCTCTTTGAAGAATGTTGTTGGTATTTGGATCAGGATTGTGTTGTATTTGTAAATTGCTTTGGGTAGAATTGTCATTTTCACAATGTTGAGTCTACCTATCCATGAGCATGGTGTGTTTTTCCACTTATGTAGATCCCTTTGGGTTTCTTGCAGTTGTACTTTTATTATGACTGGCATTCTTCATTGGTGGCAGAAAACTGCCATTTTCTTAAATTTCAAGACTACGTTAACTACCAGTACCCAGATTTTATCCTCCTATTTCCTCTTTCATTTTTTTACACAGACTTTATCTTGAAAAGATACCTCTGATACAGCACTTATCCTGGATTTATTTTCTCAGAAATATCTAAGGAGAAACTATTCCCTTTATCCTTTTTAATTGACTTTTTTCTACATCATTTAACAATATTAATGAGGGCTGAGATTTGCAGATAGTCACTGTTTGTAATGTCAGTGTTTATACATGATGAAATTTTACCAAACTTCCACAGCAGTAAACACATTTTTTAGTGTACTGTGATTGCAGATTAATTTTAAAAAAACAATTTTTTAAACCTTATTATTTAGCAGTGACTTCCCTAATGACACTTGAGAGAACAGTCTTTTTTCCCCTCCAGATTATTCTTGTTTAAGCAAAACAAATATACAAAGAGAAATAATATCATTTTACCACTGAAAATACATCATTTCCATTAACTGGGAAAAATTCTGGGGTTTGGTTGAATATAAGTTCTTGAAAAGCAGCGCATAGCTGTATGTAAATGAATATGTATCAATGAAAACAATATCTAGCAATCATTTTTCTTTATTATTGTTTATCTGTTCGTTTAGCTTACGGAAGCAGGGATAACGAGCACTGAATGAAGCTGAAAGGGAACAACTGACAGAATTGAGTAGGAATTTCCTTGCTATGTTTTGGCAGCACATACCTTGCATGTACACTGGCCAGTCTGATCGCTACATGAACATTTCTTAGTCTCTGTGTCACAGGTTGTGCCGTCAGTTCCAGGCAGGAAGCAGTCACAGAGATCGCAGTGAGGGTAATTCCAGTGACCTAGGTTACACTCTGTACATTTTGCACCAGAGAATTTTGGATGACATTTGCAATGGCCTGTGTTTACATTGCATTGGAAATTGAGGGATCCCACCAAACTGCAGTTGCAAACCTTAAAGAGAAGATAAAACAGCAAGTATTAACACATTTTCATTGGGTATAGCTTAAAAATTTAATTCTGTGCTTCTATACTTCTGTTAAACAAATGCAGCCCTTGTGGAGCAGTGGTTAAGAGCCTGGCTGTTAACAAAAAAGGTCGGCAGTTTGAATCTACCAGCCACTCCTTGGAAACACTATGAGACAGTTCTACTCTGTCCTATGGGGTCGCTATGAGTCAGAATCGTCTTGAACTTTTTTTTTTTTTAATTAAATAAATATTAATCATGTGGCTATTACATGTTTTGCATTATTCTAGTCTAGGTAGCTTGGGACACATCAGCAAGCATAATATACAAATTGGTTCTTGCCTTTACTAAAATATATGATGGTCCAGAAACCATGATGGTACGTGAAGAAGAAAGAAAATGTGTTTTCTCTGTCTTTTTTGGATGGGAAGGGTTTAGCCATGGACTTTTCTCAAATACTTTTTGCTTCAGAGATTAAACTTTAGAGAAAGTCAGTTTTACCTTATCTCATTATTATTTCATTTCAGTTTTACAGAGACTTACCTTAGAGTTTACTAAAGGGAGACAAGCAAATATGTAAATAGAATACGCTGTAATAAGCATTGTATGATAGGAGAAGGGCAAAATACTATGAGAACATATAAGGAGCACAAATCAGACATGGAGAAACCAGCAGGGACTTGGAGAAGTGAGATCTAATAGGTTGTCTTTTGACATTTAGTTTTGTCAACAAGCCTGATTTGAGGTGCTTTGCAGGTAAGCATATCTTCTTCCTAGATATACATAGGATTTTCTCTTTATTTCTGTAATTCAAATTTTTGCTAGAATTTTGTTTAAACTCGGAGTCTTTTTTTTCCCCCTCTCCATTAGTTTACTGGAACATGCTGAGTTCTTTCATTTTGGGAACATAATTGATTTTTGATTGAATGTTGTATCTTCAAATTTGTCTTTGATTTTTACTTCTGTTCTAATTTACCAATTTTCTTTTCAAGAACACCTGTAATTCTTAAAGTACATCACTCTTGCCTGACTGCCAAATCTATAACATACTAATGTCTTGTGTAATAATTTTCCTTTGCTTTAACTTTCTTACCATATTTTCCTTTCAAATTTGTTCTTCATTTTATGGCTCCTACTTTATACAGTGAAAATTCTGTTGTACGTATAGACCACCAATGTTTACTGTAATACACTATTGTATTTTAGTTTCTTTTTAATCCTTTCCTTAATTTCACCTCATTCATCTTGAATTTCTGTTCAGTCTCTTGTGTTTCCATCTTATATTCTCCTTTTAAGGGCTTTCTGCTCTTGATTGACAGAACTCATATCTTCTTGCAATTAACTAAAAATGCCAAATGGATTTCTAAAATGTCATTTAGGATTTTGAAATAAATTGTTTTCATAGGCCAGCTATGCTAGTTACCAATCCATTGTCTCCTACTTCCAAATTTACCCTTCTTTGTCCTACCTCATGATATTGTAGCTGGACCCTATAAACATTTGTTCATGACCGGGTGTGGAATGTTAGGCTTAGTTGATAAAGGGTCCTGGAAGGAGCAAGAATGCCATATTGGTGGGATGACATTTTCTTTCTGGGCTTTAGTCCTACATTATTATTATTATTACTCTATTTAACATGGGAGCCCAGTGACCCAGGAAAAAAATCCCAACTGTGCCCTCAGACCACTCTCTACTCATAGGCAGCTTCTGGGTAGCTCTAGCCTACACATAATTTTGACAATGACAAGTTGCTTCCAAATAGCTCCAGTCTTCTCAAACCCTTCAGCTATGGTGGGCAGCATTTATAGACCAGAACTTGCCTACAAACTCCGGAAAGTTTTATTTATTTATTTATTTTTACCACCATTAGGCTATATGTTCTCATGATAGCTGCACCCTCTTCAAAGAGGTCTGAATCTCAGATTGGGAGGTGGGGGGAATGGCCTCTCCTAGTCCTTAGTTCCTTTACCATCCATTCCCTCAGCCTTCTTTGAGGTCGTAGCTGCTCTTTTGCACCAGCTACTTCTGAGCCCCTTACAGTCAGTCCTCTTTTACCCTTTTATAGCAACTAATCACCTTCTACTAGTTAACAATTATTTCTACTCTACTTTTCCTTTATAAAAATTTCTGTTTTACTTTCTCTGTGTAGTTTGCCTGTAACCCAGGTCTTTTTGTTGCTGTTTATTATCCTTCTCAGATCTACAGCTCTATGGAAGCTCATCCACATATTACCATAACTTGCCAAATTCCCAAATTCAAGTCTGGCTGAATTTCACTTTGTGTATCTCACACTTTCCCCACTCAGCTTAATTCTTATGTCCACCACTGCCAGGGATATTCCTACTTCTGCTCCTGACAACAGTAGTTTATGTATGGAACTCCTCTTTCTAGGTTGTGTTGTACAACCACCTGTTTCTCCTCAATCTTCCCTGCTCAAATATTTGGTGAAAAATATTATCATATTCTAATATTAAAATAAACGTCAGGCCTCATTTTTGATGTTTTTACATTTGGTATTTTCTATGTCTTCATTGACAGCCAGTTAAAAAGACTGCAGGGTGGGTTGCTAGCTAGATATTATTTTAAACCCAAAGATCCAAAACGTGATTATTTATTATATTACAAAGGTGGACATAGCTTCTAATGTATAGAATAACTCACTGCAGTCTCCCAAATAACTCATTCTTATAGACATCAGATATACAGTAAGATTTCAAAATTAGAATGATTGACTCATTCTTTTAAATAAATGTTCCCTGCCAATCACTTTGAGTATGTATTGACTCAAACAAAATGGGCCACGATCAGAAATAGAAAATCATGATATGTTATGGAAACTATAATCATGCAATAAATAAAAACAATCTTGTGAAGCATCCTTTAAATAACTAAAATTTGTCATATTTGCTCCACAATTTGCTGTATAAACCAAAGTACTAATTCTTAAGGAATGGTTCGTACAAATAGACATGGGGACCTTTCCAAATCAGGAAGTTTACTCAGGAAGATATAGTGAAAGATAAATGAGACTATTAACCATATGTTTAGATAGCACTACAAGCAACATGAAAACTTAAATCATAATTACATGCAGTGTTTGTTTAGCAATAGAGAATTTATGCACTCTTCCCCTGCTAGTGAAGGATGGCAGGCTTTGTAGTCTACTTCAATAAAAGCTCAAATGATGTGTGTGCTCAGACCTCAGCACAGAGAAATCATCCATGACACAAGAAAGGGAAGCTATAAATCTCAAATCACTGTTCATTTAGATTATAGTCACCCAAATTTTTTAAATAGTAGAATATATGCTCATAAATACATATATAATTTTCTTATTGTTCATAATGTCTAGCTATTCAGAAATTTAGATTCTTAACAGTGGTTTAAAGTAATCCAAGACATTTTAATCAACTTCAATTATATAAATGCTAAATCAACGATCTACAAAAATAACGACATCAAGCATTTAATTAGGGCTTTTCTTTTTTCGGTTTGTTTGTTTTGGGAATTTGCCTGTATTCCATCCTGATTTAGATAATGAACATTAGGCATCAGCTTCCCTTTCAGGAGTTCATTAGAGTTTGGCCACATCACTAGGATTTTGATGATATTATGGAAGCCTCATAAGTTTCTTTAATGCTTATTCATGAGTCAAATTAATAGGAGAGATGTTTGGATTCAAAGCAAGAAATCTAAAAAGTGATACAGACTTATGGCATTTTTCAACTCAAAAAAATGTGAATTTCTTGAGAAATTTTGTTTGTTTCCAAAGATAGAGCCATTCAGGACTTCAAGCTCCATACTGCCATCGGCAATGGAAAAATGAGAGTCCTCTAGTTTTTATCGTCTCTGAGCACATGTTTAAGCAGTCAAACTTCTGAACTTATTTCTATCACCAGAATTCTTGTTCTCCTCTGTTGTTTCTAGACCACTGTACTCAGATATAAGTAAAAACAGGTGGACTCTACTATTTCATGTATGCTAAGTAGAAAAAGTAGAGGGTCAGTGAAAAAAAGACCCTCAATGTGATAGATTGACACAGTGGCTGCAACAATGGGCTCAAGCATAACAGTGATTGTGAGGATGGCACAGGACCAGGCCGTGTTTCCTTCTGTTGTACATAGGGTCGCTGTGAGTCGCTACTGACTCAATGGCACCTAACAACAACAACAAGAAGTAGAAAAAACTAGTGTAAATCTCTAAAGAGCATTACCATGGGGTCAAACAGGCTACATTTGGTCATCACGTTCCAATACTCCTCAACTGAATACGATTAACTGGAATGACTCTTAACTAACATCAACAATGCCCTGATTTACTCAAAGCTCATAAATTTAATGGACAAAGTTAAGTCCTAATCATACTGGCCTTCTGTGCTGCATTTGACACTGAAACACATTCCTTCCTTTGAATATTCTCTTCTGCTTAGATTTTACAACAGTTACATGGTTTACCTACACTTTTTAAAGCTGTTCCTTCTCAAGTTTCCATGAAGGATCTGCATTCCCTGGCCATATTTTAAGTGCTCCATTTCAACCCTCTTTTCTTTGAACTTTATACATTCCCTGAGGATTCTAATTGCTTATGTGATCAACCTATATAAATTTCTAACACAAACACCTTGCTGAACTCTAGTTCCACATTTTTAATTTCTTGCTAGTCAAGTGTCCCAGAGGTACCCTAAACTCAAGATGTTGAAAAGTTAACGTTATCTGTTTCTTTTCTGTCAAGGAAGAATTAGCTGCTAGAAGAATTTCTCTCCTGCCATAAAAAACTGCAAACCAAATAAATATAAATAAAGAGGTAAATTTTAAAAAGAACAGCATTTTTCAGACACTGGACATCAGGAAGCACAGGACTGTGATTTCCGACTGAAGGGAAACAAATAAGGTTGCGGATGGAGGCAGTTTCTAGGCTGCAACTCAGGAGGAATTCAAACAAAGCCCAGCACTATAGCTGAGTAGACAGAGAGTGAAGTTTGGAGAGGGTGAGGCAGTTAGCATTTACAGAGCAAACAGAATCTGTGTTCACAAAGGAGGGCTTTGCACACAGAACTCCAGAGATCTGAAGATAGGTTCCCTTGAGTTTTTGGCTAAGTACTGCTGGTGAATGCATGGGATGAAATTCCATGAAGTTGGGGGAAAAATACTGGAAAACTCTAAACTGAAAAACTCCCAGAGCTCAAAGAAAGATGGAAATAATTCTACTATATTCACACTATATTCATAGTTTTATATGGTGGTGTAATATAATTTTGGGTTTCGTGATATCCAATGGCAAAACTCTACCAAGAGAGAATTTTAAAATATTATCAGAAGAAATAAAGTGATAACTTACCTTACAACCACTGATAATGCTGTGGCCCCAGGTGTTGGGTGCACATTTAGAACACTTCTCTCCAATAGTATTGGGAGGGCAAATGCATCGACCAGTCTTGGGGTCACAGTTATTACCCAAATGCGCACAGTCACAAGCTTCACAGGTGGAAGTGGGAAAACAAAGAAGGGCAAAAAGAAAAAAAAAATAGTGAAATTTGATATAAAGTATTGAGTTTTTATTGTGGTGGTTTGTGTTGTCTTATTCTCTATACTATGTTTAAAGGTCCTTGAAAATAAAAACTTAGTTCATTCATCTTTTATATCATAGTACCACATATTTGACAAAGGAGTTGTTCAATAAATACATGTTGTATTTAATTTAATATTTCAAAAGTTAAAGCATTTCCAGCTTTTCAGGTACATTTAGGAAAAGAAAGCACTGGTGTATCAGATTCCACGTTAATTGTATTACCTAGATGCTACAAAGTTAAAATTTTGTTTCTATGCTGAAGTTCATTACTAAATTTTCTATGCTATATAGATTAATTTTTCCTGCCTGTGAATGACCTTTATTTGCAACAAAAACCCAATAAGCTTAATAGGTTTCTTAAATTTCAGTGTCATGGATGTAGTTATAAATGACACACATCAGGATAATCTAGTTTTGCAAATATTTAAAAACAGTCAAGTTATGGACACCATCAATATATGAAGATATTTGTTGACTTTTATTTACCACCTGCCTTATTTCTTTCCAATAGCTTCTTCATTTACTTTGATATGTTGTGATATATGAAGAGTGCAAAATTCATTATTATTCACTGCATTTCCACAGAGGATGAAAAGGTAAGGTTTGAGAAGATAGTCAAAGCCATCCAAGACAAGGAGTGTATTTCACTTATTCATTATAATTGACCAAACTACTAAGCTACATACCTTTTGATTGGTATATAATGATTAAATCTTTTTAACTGAATACATTTAAAATATTTGATTAAGTTAGCTTTTTAAGGGATCACAATTATCTTTGCTCACAGCATTCCATACCAGCTGTGAAAAATGTTTGGCACAACGCTTGACACAGAGTAAGCACTAAATAAATGTTGGTAGTTGTTGTTTTTGTTATTATTATTGTCATTGCCAATTTTAAGTCAAAGGATTTATTTTATATGTACCATTCATTAAGAAGAAAAACAGTTAACATTATATTTAAATATATGTGCTGAAGAACGTCTTAGGAGAGTTCAAACCATTACTTGTGATTAGAAATTCTCTGAATAGTTCTTCGGTGGAATCATAATACCAAATGGGAAAAAACCTGGTTAATTCACTAGTTTTTCCCTGTCAAAAGACAGAATGTTTTCTACAATTAATAATACTAATAAAGAAATAATGGTAATAATAAACACTTACATAGGACTTATGTGCCAAGCACTATTTTAAATATATTATAACCATTAATGAAACTAACTCTCACAAAACCATATGAAGTAGATACTTCATTTAATAGATGCATTTTGCTGAAGGCAGAAAGGCTAAGTCAATCAGTAAGGGTCACATAACCACTTACCGGTGGAGCCACTAGACAAATCCAGATCATCTGTCTCAAGTCATGGTCTCAACCACAACGCCATTCTGCTCGTTTTGTGCTTTTTTTTTTATTTTCCTGTTCTGTTTCTCTGGGTTAGAATGCTTACTATGTCTACATGTTATCATCATTTCATAATTTTAAATAATATTCTTGGTCCCATTTATAATTTCTTGTAGTGGATAATATTTGAATGTAAATTTCCATCTCATTAATTCCTATTAAGTGAAAATGTTAGTGAGAATTTGATTTAAAGAACAGAACAGAGTATATTTTCAAAAGCAGATTTATTTTTTAGTATATAGAGATATTGACCGGGAGATTACAAATGGATTCTATGAGGATCTACAATTATAACATGTAGAATAATTTGTAATGTGACTTTATAATAAAAACTATATCTAAAGTGCTTGAGAATATCTTAAAGGTATTGGTTCTTCAAATAATTTTAAGTGTTATTCCTGCTGTTTTTGACATAAATTTGTTACATTAGTCAACAATAATGTCTTAAAATCTTACAATGTGTTTATTACAGTGCTGAGGGTATAGGGGAATCATCAATGCTTAATCAGGGAGTTAGTAAGCAAAGGTCACATTCAGCTTAGTGATTGTCAGAATAAGGGCCAGTTCTAAGTGGCATATAAATTAAGGCTAATGTTCCATCCTTACTTTCCTCTATAGTGCGCTATTTCCTATTGTCTTCATTCAAGATTTATGGGAAGGCTGGGGCTGGACACATGAGAATACTGCTTAAGACAATCATGGTTAGAGACCTCTACCTGCGTTTTCTCATGAACTAACAACTATCAAGCATAACAAAGATTGTGCGGATGGTGCAGGACTGGGCAGTGTTTGGTTCTGTTGTGCACAGGGTCACTATGAGTTGGAACCTACTTGATGGCACCTAACAACAACAACAGCTATCTAGAGCCAACATGCTTCTTTCTCATAACATCACAGTTTTCAAGGCTCCTGAAAATAGATGAAAACTTTTTTTTTTTGGACCAGAATAAAAAAATCAACTTCCCTGTTCCTTGTACTAATTTTTTTTAAAAGGAAAAAGTTGAACTGTGTTATCTTAGGAGTAGAGTTTAAGCTAGCTTTGGCACCCAGAAAAAAGGAACATTTGACTTGCAAGCTGTAGCCGCCTTGAGGGACTGGTTCAACTGAGGTCATCGTCAAGAAGAGGCACGCCAGGATAGGGATTTGCTGAGGATTTTTATCAGTTTTTTTTATTACTTGCAACCACAGTTATTTATAAGGCAGAACTTCAAGTTGCAACATTTTACATTTGTTAATTATTTTGGATTATTAAATATATATATTACTTATCAAGTTAAATATTTTGTATCAAACATTTGTTGTCATGTGCATTTCCTTTAGAGAACAAACTGTTATAGAAGCCAACACAGCAAACCAGCAGATGAGTAGGTAGGAGTTAAGTCTTATTTACAGACCTGTGCATCCTCCTTCTTGGAATCTGAAATAGCCATGGGCACAACGGTCACATTTCTTTCCTGTTACTCCAGGCTGGCACCAGCATTGTCCACTCTCTTCACAGTCGAAAGATTTAGACCCAAAGGAATTGCAGTTGCAGGGAACACATCCCCTTGCTGATTTTAGGCCAAAAGTCTCAGGCTGGTATAGAAGAGGATGGAGACAAATTACATTTATATCAACTAATTAACAATAAAACACAATGCACAGCACCAAAAGATTAGGCAGAAAAAAAGAATCTATGTGTTATCAGGGTTCTTCCTGGAGGTTATTACAATTGGGTTGTCATTTAATATAATGGACTTTTCTACCACGTCCAAAAAAACCTGTTGCCATCAAGTCGATTCTGACTCATAGCGATCCTACAGGACAGAGCAGAACTGCCCCCTAGAGTTTCCAAGGAGCGGCTGGTGGATTCAGACTGCCAACCTTTTGGTTAGCAGTTGTAGCACTTAACCAGTGGGCCACCAAAGAAGGGTTCAATTACTTTGAAATCCCATCAGGACTAATGACAGAATTAGGGCATTATCTTTCCTTCTGTTAGATTTTCACTAGTGTTTCCCTGTATCTCCCAAGGTTCTATCAGCAATGTGGAAATAAGCTATGTACGGCTGGTAATCCCAGTTTTAATTGAAAAATTTACTTGCTTCATTCCTAATAATCTGAACTGATTACTTACAGATCATATTAGGTCTTTCTACTTGGTAAAAATGCTCTCAATATTATTGACCAGCAGACTAAAATTAAAATCTTTTCCCCCTAATATTTCATCTACTTTTTGTCATATATCCATAAATAATTCTAGCCTTCATCAAAGGAATCACATTATAAATGTAAGTCAGAGGTTATGCCTACACTGACAAAACAATTGGTTACACAAACATCTAGTTTTTGGGGAGTTTACTGCTAACAATTCGTTGATTTGTGAGAATGTGTATAAACTACCAGATTGAGATGGGTAAAGGGAAACTTTCATTCTCTAATAACTTCCTCTTATGTATATCTCTTATCTGTTTGTAAAAAGTAATCTATAGTCAAGTTTGCGTTACCAGTTTTGGCTGACTCTCTTGACATACATGTCATCAGGCCTAGAGTGACTATGTTCGAAAATGTTGATAGATTAAAAATCACTCCTACTAGAACAATGAAAAACTTACATTCTATGTAAAGTATGTCAGGGTTGTCTTTTTTAATAGAAAGTATGCCACATTCTTATGATATTTTAATCTCAAAAATTAGTCTTGGTAATTACTTCTTTGTAAAAATATTTCCTACTTTGGAAAATTAGACTTAATAATTACTTCTTGGTAAAAATAAGTCTTGCCTCTTAATGTGAACCACCCAAACAGAAATGAATAAGCATCATTATATACTTTTGCCATTCATTTTAACTATCAAAAATGAATTATAGAAAACAAAATCACACTCAAAACTAGTCTTTTAAAATGACTGTAGCTAAGAATAGTTTTATTTTTTTAAACGTAAAATGGGTTGGTTGAGTTTTATAATCATTTAATCTTTATATTTACTGCTGACTTATTTTTATTTCTAATTCTAACACAGATTTCATTGCAGGATAAAATAAGAAATTGTGTAAGTGTTGTAACAAATGCCCTAATACATTATTTTGAAATTAAATTCAACTATATAAAGCAAAATTAAAACATATAATATTTTTATTCATATAATGGAAACCAGTGTAAAATTCTAGATACCTGTCCTAGGGAAATAATTAGAAATTCAGACAAAGGTTAATACACATACATGGCCTTGCAGCATTACTGATCACTGTAACTGTAGGGACACTTACATGTTCAATGTTACAATTATAGTTGAATAAATTATGATACATCCATGTTATGAAGAGATATATGATCATTAAAATTCTGTTTTGAAGCTGTTTTAATGGTATGAATATGCTTAGGATATAGCATTAGTAAAATTTTTTAAAGCAAGATACAAAATTATATATGCACTATGATTCTAAATACATACCTATGAAAATTAAAATACCATAGAGACACACAAATTGAGACATATAAACATAGAAAAATGACTAGAACATAATGTGTTAAAACGGTTTTCCTTTCAATATGAGCAGCAGGAATCTACTTTACATTAGTCTTTATTTCCTAAATTGTCTTCACTTCGCATATATGTATAATACATAAATATACATATAATGTATAAATCAATAAAATATTAAAGGAACTTCTAAATCATAGTTATCATTTAAAAAAATCCAAAGCAAATTATGTAAGGAAATACATAAGAAGAAATATCTCTACCATACTTTTCGAATATTTAAATAATGTAGTTTTAAAAGCTAGTTACAACAAAATAAAATATTACGAAAATATAAAAATTTTAATATATTTGGTGTTCAAAAATTTATTTCCAAGGCTATGGAAAACACACCTAGTAAGCAAATTTAAGGAGCTAACATCCCTTGTCAGTAACTGAGATTAACTGATATTAATGTGGTATTAGTGCCCGTCAAGTCTCAGTAGGAAGTTTGAAGGGCTCCCATAAATTCTTCTTACTCAGAGTAATAATAATAACTAGCACTTACATAGTGCTTACTGTATGCCAAGCACTGTTCTAAAGTCCTTTACAAATATGAACTCATTTAATCCTGACGGCAACCCTGTGACATAGGCATTCTTATCATCACCATTTTACAGAGTGGTAAAACTGAGGCACAGAAAGGGTAAGTGAGTTGCCTAAGGTCACTCAGCTAGCCAGTTGTGGAGTCAGAATTCCAGATCAGCTAGACTGACTTCAGAGTCTGTGGCCTTTACTATAGATACTTCCTCAGGATAAAAAAAGTGTCAGGATAAAACACTGCTTTGTACAAAGTAGGAAAACGGCATGAATGAAAGTTTATTTTCTGCTAATTTCATACTTTGGAGACGCTTTGATCAGTTACCACCCTTTCTTTTACCTTAAATTCATTTGTTGTTTTAAAAGAAACAAACTTATCTTAAAATATCTTCATTGAATAACAATAGTAATAATAATAGTAATAATATCTAATGTTTACTAAGAACTTTCCATGTACATGTCTGATGCACTGTTACCACTCCTACTCTGAGACATCCCTGGAGATACCTCAACAGAATTCCCTCCAAGAGAACTTGCTGTGGGAGCGTAGATGATTAACAACCTACAGTTTCATCTCTTTGGACTCACCGGAGTAGCACAAACCAGGTCACACTTCTCCCGGCCAATGATTGATATGACAAGGAACTAGAACCTCCCTGCCCAATGCAGAATTCCTCTAATAGGCAAATTCTACTGGGGCACTTCTCATCAGCTGGTCAGATTTCAAGATTTTGGCAGAATGCACTGTATGAGTCTCTTTCTACCCGATCCTTCTTTCCCTCTCTCCTTTCATAAGAAACAGACATGCATCACAGACAGAAGGTTATCTCTGTCAACTCTTTCATCCTTCACGGGCATTTCCCCCAGGAAGTCTCTTGCCTTTTGCTTCTTAAATAACTCAAACAGACACACACCTTATATAATGAGTCCTACAGAGATGAAGAAGTTGAATCACAGACCAATTTATATAACTTATCTTACAGCTAGGAACTGCTGAATCTGGGATTTGATCTGATGTCTCGTATCAAAACTTATTTTCTCAAAGTATGCAATCTTGAGCCAAAAAAATGAAAACATGAGTTTTTTCTTCTCCTTTGCTGTTTTCTTCACTCAAGCCTTCTTCTACTCCCTCTCCTCACCTCCCCACAGACTGATTCTACACCGACAAGTCTTGTCCCTTGTTATTCTGCAACTCAACCAGGCACCTACTTCTTCCATTCTTCCTTCCTCCTTCTTTGTTTCCCTTCCTCCTTCCCTTCCCCTCTTTGATCTTCCCAAGGTTTTTTTTTGGTCTGTTTGAACAGGAGCCAAACTCCAGGTATTCTAGTCTCTTTTCTTGTAGTAGAAAGCAACCTTCCTTACTTTGTGTACGTTGTACATTTATGGTGTATGAAAATGTGTTTCTTGTATAAACAACAACAAAATCTGTTGCTGTTAAGTTGGTTCCAACTCACAGCGACCTTACAGGACAGAGTAGAACTGCCCCATAGGGTTTCCAAGAAGCAGCTGGTGAATTCATACTGCTGACCTTTTGGCTTGCAGCCGAGCTCTTAACCACTGCGCCACCAGGGCCCCATTTGTTGTATACAGGAGCAAAATTATAATGGGGAAATGTACCAAATCATTAAGTATGATAAAATGCCAGGTATTAATGTGAGAATATAAACTATGTGGAGAATGCCTAAACGGTGAGGAGAAATGAAGTAAAGAAAGGGAAAAAATGCATGAAAGTGGTTGTAGAGACACACAATTGTAATCAATGGGCTGAATTATCTTGGGCGAGTCACTTTCTTTGCCGGGTTTCCCTTCATTTGTTCATTCATATAAGTGTGTTTGCTCCAAATGATACTTGAGAACCCTTCCACTTCTAAAACTGTATGTTCCTAAAAATAATTTTTTCTTTAATTTCTACAAATCAATGGTTGTTGGAAACTTTTATGAACCTATGAAACTAAATAACCTTTAAAGCATCTGGAGAGTTATTTTTAAAAGGCAAGGCTTCAATCAGAGATAGCCTAATTTTTGCATCGGCAATTTGCACACTTAGCAACTGTCATTGGATAAAATGCCACCAGGGAATGTCAGCCACCACACGCTAAGAACATGCTGAGGCATAAGCCATGCAGTGTCTCTGGGATTACCGGAGGTGGGGCCCGATAGGCTCCCCGTGGGCACCCGCTGGAGCTGCTGAAACTCCACCTCTGGGGAGACCCCAGCACTCGTTGAGCTCTCTGTGGCTGTTCCTCTTGTCGATGCGCCTGCCTGCCGAGGTTGCACAGTTTGCCTATGAAGCCTGATCTACAGACACATTGTCCTGTTATATCACATTGCGGTGACACAGAGCCAACGGGATCACAGTCACATAACACACAGGACTGCTTTTCTGGGTCCCACCACGTGTTGGCCTTTCCAAGCCAACAGAAAAATAAAATGAAAAAAAAGAGCACAAGGTATTATTCAAGAGATAGAAACAGATCTTTTAAAATCTGCCTACAGAAAGGCCAGTTATCATCTAAGAAATTCTTGCTTCTGCTTAACAATCTTATCACCAATAAAACTTCCTTATATGAAAGAGGAAGTGCAAATCCATCACCTCTATGAAGGGCAACATAGTTTAATTAAATATTTCATTTTAGCAAAATGATGTATCTAAAATCTACCTTGATTAGTGTCTTTACAAAAATTTTATTAAGTAGAATACTCATTGGAACTAATTTTTAAAGGATAGAACTAGAAGAAAATGCTTGCTAAAAGCAAAGGGAGAAACATTTTATTCTACCAAACATGTAAAAGCAAAGGAAAGAGTGTTTTATTCTCCACAGAACAGGATTTTTGCTATAATTCGGAAACATCTGAATTACAGCAAATATTATACAAATTAATTGCCAAGGAAATATAGGTTGAAGGTCAAATGATAACATACAGCAAATATCATTCTAATCAGAAAAAAAATTTCACTGATGACAGAAATTTTACACGTAAATTTAGATAACGTTTTACCCTTTTTTCAATATACTAAGGCATATAAAACATGTCATTGAGGGCCATTAAAATATCTGAAGGAGGAAACAGTTCCGGGTCAGTGCCTCCTCCATACCTTACACTCATCGCACTTCCATCCTTGCACATTGGGTCTACACTCACACTGTCCTGTCTGAGTGTGGCAAACCTCGGAGAAGGAGCCGTTGACATTACAGCGACAGGCTGCAAAGAGGGGAGAGAACTGTGTTCAGGAAAAACTTCTTAATCATCATAACAGTCTTGCTAAATAATAACATACCCCAAATACAACATTCACCCCTATGTTTTCTGCTTTGCTAAGTGCTCTGTTATGCATTTCATTATTTGATCCTTTACAACAACTCTACGAGCCATAGGTATAATTCGTTAAAAGTGTTAGCACCATGCCTGGCACATCATATGCTATTAAAATACTAATATCATCATGATTCCAGTTTTGAGAATGAGGACACCATAGTTCAAAGCAGCCATAATCTATACAAAGCTACATGATTAGTAGGTGATACAGCAGAGTTTGGAACACCAGTCCCCTGTTCTTTCCATCACTCCTCAAGCTGTTTCACTTCTTCATACATACATTGGAGTGAAATTTAAAAAAATTAGAATTACATTGTAAGTAATTCAAAATTTTGAGAAATTATCAAAATTAATAAAATAGCATATTAATATCACCATTAATCAAGCAACATATTAATTCTTTTCAATTGAATGATTATTCACTATGTACCAGTTTTTGTTTTAAGTTCAAAAAAATGAGCTTGAGGCAAAATAACTATATATACCTTTAAAATTAGAAAAGTACATAAGTTAAAAAATATTTATTTTCTGGTGTATTAGGTATATAGCATTATAATTTTAGAGAAAAAAACCTCTTATTTTAAAATGTATATACTATCTCCAAAGATAGAAACTATATTTGGTTTAAGTAATTTTTTGTCATTTTTCTGTTGTGAAGTTGTCTAATGCTATTCTGCAATATAATGAATCAGCCGAAAACTTAGGGGTCCTGTTCACAATTAGAATGCACTCTACAAGTGCATTTTTAGTGGTGCATATACTTACATTGATACTGGAATAAAACATGAGGGAGTGATGTCATAGGGATTTAGACTATTCATAGATGGTTTTGGTAAATTTTGTGTAATGTCCGAATATTTTGATTTGACCACAGCTTCTAAATACATTATAAATAACTACTCCTTCAGCCTATCCTATTATTCTGTTCATCTGGATCCAGGTTTCACTTTCTTTTTCTGCTTTTCTAAAAGCTGCTTGATTTTTCTTCCAGCAAGTTTTGGCTTTTAGTGACTGCTAACTTGATGTCAGTACATTGGCCATTGAGAACCTACCTCAGCATTTAGTCATTTTCCTCAGGTGACAGCCTAAGGGTAGTTAGTCTAGAGCTGTGGTGTGAGAAAAGGCTAAAAAAAAAGATTTTTTAAAAATATACATTTGTGTTTGGAAACTAGAATTTTTGTATGTACTTTATGGGAGCTCTGGTGACACAGTGGTTAAAAGCTTGGCTGCTAACAAAAAGGCTGGCAGTTCAAATCCACCAGCTGCTCCTTGGAAACCCTATGAAGCAGTTCTACTCTGTCCTATAGGGTCACTATGAGTCAGAACTGACTTGACAGCAATGAGCTTTTTTGTTTTACTTTATGTAAGTTTCTTAGGCATATTATATATACATTTTAAAATTCCTAAATAATTTAGAATTTAGAAGTCACTTTTTCCTTAGAGTAGGAAATAAATTTACCATAAATATGATGGTAAGTAATGAATGCAATAGTGGCAAAAAGTAATACAGAATTACTTTAAGTGGCATTTTTAAGTTTAAAAGTATGACACAAACAATATACATAAATTTATAAAGCAAAACATGTTTCTTTGTAATGGTATGCATTTAATGAACAAATCTAAAGGCAACTAAAATTGTGGTTTATTTTATGAATTTTCTTTTATGAGGGCTTACCATCTATGCATAGAAGAGCTATTTATAAATATGGAAAAAATATAAAAACAAATAATAAATGTGTTTCTTATATTTCTAAATTTTATCTAGATAGTGTAAAAATTGGTAATGGTTTGAAAATGTTTCACACATTCTTCCACATGTTCTTATGACTTTATGCCACAGATCACTAGTTCACCAAATAAAATGTATGGAATTCTCTCCTCAGTTTGCATGGAAATGGTTACTGGAAAACAGAGATAGAGGCATGCAATGATTTGCATGTCCCCAGAATTAGTGAACCTTGATACTCATGATTATTACAAGTACTACTACCAACAGAGCTACCATGGATGAGTATCCCCAGGCACCAGGAAGCTTGCTGGGTACTTGCTATGTGCTAGATCCTTTAATCCCCACAGAAAATCAATGACCTTTTTTGTAGATGAGAAAACTGAATCTCAGGAGGTCAAATATCTTGCCTAGGGTCATGCAGGTAGGCAGTAGAGGTCCTGAATGATCTATCTGAGTGAAAGAATTTCTTAAGCTCCCTATGATTTTATGCAGGTGCTACAGTGTTCAAAAAGCACTTCTGAGACTGTTGGAAATTTTGCTTTTAAAAATTTATTGATTTACAGGTGCTATTAGTAGACAGGAATTTTTCCAGAGAGATCCCATGGCTGAACACAAACCTTGAGTGTTTTGTTTTTGATTCAACAAATGGTCATTTTTAAATGCCAAAAAATAAAAAAAATTAAAAAAAAACTGGCACTTAACTTCCTGTCTTATGAGGAGAGAGACACATTTCTTATTGAAATGGGGTGTCCTGCCAGATCTTTGGTGCTTACAGGAGAGACTATAAGACAGACTATATTTTTAACAGTTTCCACAATTCTGCAGGTCCTGGGATACAACTAGGTGCTTAAGAGAGCCCCTTCTTATGTAATGAGTTTGGCAGAAATAAACTGTTGGGTGGTCTCATAAACTGCTTTGACTAGAGATAATAACAGCAGATGATCTGGTGGTGGTAGCGTACAGCATTCGTGCGCTAATGTGGATTCACATTATATTTGACTTTACACAACAAGATCTCCTTTACATATTATATTATCACTAATATAAAGGAGTTGTAAATTTTATGCAACGCTGTAAAATACAGCTTAGAGGGTGAAGATAAGGGGTGGAATCTACTAATACTCTAATACTGATGAAGCTGTATGGCAGCTAATTTTATGGAAAGAAAGCACAGAAATAGCATTCTATGAATACCCCTAAGGTGAAGATTAGTCACTCAGTAATATACAATTGTCAGTACATAAAATTATCGACAGAATGTTTACACCTCTTGTGAAATACAAGAGTGCAAAGTGCACATATGAAAGCATAACCCATTGTCACCCACTGACAGGTACTAATGAAATAATATGGGCAAATAAATTTATTTCAAAGAAAGGTTTAGAGTTGAGATAAACAGAAAAGGAAAAATGGGGCCTATTTCCAAATTTTTCTTCGCTGCTATGGACATAAATTCATTTCAAAAATTCCATTCCAGTATGTGTCAGTTGAAAAACACTTCAGCAATGCAGTAATTTTTAAAGGATTTACTCTATTAGCCATTGCAAAGAAATATTTCAGACTATGCAGATTCTGTATATTTGTATTACACATAATTTCCTACTCTTCAGTCCCCACTCAAGAGCTCATCATCTACTTTGAGGTAAAATGTATCAATTCCGTCAGGGGCATCAATAGTTCAGGACTTACGCTGACAGTTCTTTGCATCAACCGCATCTCCAAAATATCCATCAGCACAGAGCTCACAATAGCTGCCTGTTGTACCTGGCTTACATATCAGACAGGAGCCAGACAAGCTGTCACAGCTGCCAGGGATGGAGAAGTCAAGGTTGTCATTGCATTGGCAGGGCTGGCATGATCCTCCAGGTACAGAAGGTTGACCAAAATAGCCTTCTGCACACCTAAGGTGAAAAATCAGTGGGGAAATTCATGAAATCCATCAGTGGCAATGTTTACAGACCTTTCACATCACCCATCTCCCAAGATGATTGGTTTTTCTTTTAAGGGTTCCTTTTCTCAAATGCAAGGTGTTTAAAAAAAGGTCTTTTTTCTTTTTTTCTAAAACTGCAGTGTAGATACAAGATGAAATCCTGCCAGCCCCACTAGTAATTAGATTTCAGCTAGGAAAAAAAAAAAGAAAGAAAGAAATCTTGTCACTGGCACTGAAGACGAGACCAAAGCATAATAAGAAATCTGCTCCTGGCACTTGGGAGGAGCGCAAGTCCATGTTGGAAAGCCTTTGTAGTACAACACATCATATGTATCTACTCCAGTTGGTTGTTTTCTGTACAAATATGTAAGGTTCACATTTTTTTGTTGCTGTTGCAATAAGAGCTTGTTATGAGGAAACACGCTCACAAGGAAATTCGGTAGTGAGACTTCAGAATTTATTAAATAGAAAATCATGACTCAAAATATTCTCATTATTTGCGTCCTCACCAAAATAATATCTCTGTGGGTATCTGTGTGTTTAAAATAGGTTTGTATGTATTTGCATATTCATTCGGAGGCAGATTTTCACTGAAAAGTCTTTACCAGTGAGAAGTAGAAGGTATGCCTGCGTACTAAGGTAACATGCCATAAGGTGATCTTTAATTGTACCCTTGTGCCCACAACACCATATTAGCAAACTTGTGGTCTTTTCTTTTCTACTTAATTACCAAATACTATTTTGCATAGTATTGAAAAATAAAGAAGGCATGGCAAAGAAGATTTTAAAAATTCTATTATTAAATTTTCCTTGATTCAATGTTATGTTTTAAAACGATACTCAAAGTGACAAATGAATAGATGCACCCTTAAAGGCAGCACCTATTTATATTCTGGTCAGTCGTCTCTTTCAGTTACATTTGCTCACTGCTTCATATTAAGCCACACTTGCCAACAGAGAAAGAAAACAGGGCATCTAAAGTCTTCTGGTCAGGCTAGCTTTGTCATTTCTACCATCTTATCAGAATACAAAGTCTTTTGCAGCACGGGTCAAAGCTGAAGCAGAACAAAAACAACATGGGGGAATATAATCTCCTCAAGTTTGTAAACTACTTTTATTCTCATGTAGTCAGAGATATAGAAGTCCCTATTTTTAGACATGTTCTCTACCATTTAAAATAGAAATGGCTGAAATCCAGTTCATTATTTTGGAGAAACTTCCATACCATCACAATTATATGTCAACGTCATTGATTTCGGACAAATAATGTGATTATTCTAACTTTTCTAGAAAATTTATAAGGGCCATAATAACCTCATAGGTTTACGCTTTTATCATAACTTTTTAAATGAGGAGATTACTGGTTTTAATTATATTCACAAAACATTTTACAAAATTTTGTGATGGCATTTTTATAAATATTGCTTGGAAGGATAATGTTACAAATATAATTGCTTATTAATTCTCTATCATAAAATATGAACTAACATTTTAATGCATAAAGTTCCCCTAAAATACTTTCAGGAATGGTATTCAATAAAGATAATAAGAATATCCTTTTGAATTTTCACCCAATTCTTCTTGCCTTATTTGATATTCAAGACTTATGATCCGGTACATGTACATTCACATCTCATTTTGTTTCCCACTAGGAGCTGAGACTTTGCTCCACTGGAATAAGGATATAAAATGATCATTATTATAGCCAACAAAAACCCATTATTTTCAGCTCACTTTCCTCAAAATGACTTACTGCCCTCAGGAGAGATGGTATTAAAAGCAAGCTCGAAGACTTTTTCTTAACATAAATACTAATTAATACAGTCCAAAATTCTCACAGATTAAAGAAAAAAAAAACTTCAGTTCGTGGAGAAAATAACTAATTAAACAGAATGACTAAAAAGGCACATGTCTTTTTATTTCTGTTGTAGGATATATAATGAAAACTTGTGACTATACATGGTAGATAATTCATATATCCCTTTACAGAAAGTGGGAGCATTCTCTACATTCAGGTTTTATTCCTGGTGTATGTGCGCATTTGTACACACAAAATAGTAGTCTTAGAAACTTAACGAAAATATTTCATTTGGAATTAAAAAATAATTCTAGGGTCAGTGGCTACAATACTGCTTATCATATAACTCTTCTTTTAATAATAATAGGGTTTTGTGGTCTGGTCAATTAAAATTAGCATAAATCACAGTCCTTTCGACCTTTCTACCTTGTCAGATTCTTCACTCTACCAAACGCCAACTGCAATTGGAAATTGCAAGCCCTCTCATTTCCATATGCAAGGCAGAATGAAGACAGTTTAAATACACAGTTTAGTGGATTCCCTGCTAAAGAAGGACATTTTGACAAAATAAAGTCCAGGTTCTTTGCCACGATTCTTAACTTCTTTCCAATCAAATTGTAATATTTTGGGAAGGGACACCTTAAACGTAAATGGGACTTCTGATAACACATGTAGTTATATTATATGTTGGTTGTTACTGATGATTTAGGAACAATATTAGAGGAAGAGAGAGAATGCAAAAGAAACTGACAAAGCAGAGGAACAGCAAGAAGAAAAGAAAGCAACAACATTGATGGGATTTTCATCTCATTTGATTAATTGTCTTTTCAGCAACTTTGGCTAAAATCTGTAGCCTATATTCTAAAATCTGTGTTCTACACAGACACAAAAGAGGGAAAATGACTATATCAAGATGGAGGCAGAAATTGGAGTGATGCAGCTTCCAGTGAAGAGCACCAAGGATTGCCAGCGAGCACAAGAAGTTAGGAAGAGGCAAGGAAGGGCTCTTCCCTAGAACGGTGAGAGGGAGCATAATTCTGCTAATGCCAGTTTCCATTTTCTCTTTGAACTTTCATTGTCCAGAACTGGAGAGAATAAAGTTTTGTTGTTTTAAACCCCCCAGTTTCTGGTAATTTGTTAGCCAGCCCGAGCAAACGAATACAGAACTGAGGAGAGTATAGCTGTAGGGTCCCAGTGTGGAATGAAAGAAGCAGAATGATTCCTGTGTCCCTAAGCATGGTATGAAGGTAGTGGAGAGAGCTGATAGGTCTGAAGGGAGAGGTTATCAGTAAGTCAGAAAAAAGAAATATGTAAGTAGAAACATGCTGGGATAAATGACTCAGGGCTAGATGACCCCACCATTTGTCCTCACAATACACACCTTGGTATTAGGTAAGCTTGTTAGAACTTTGATTCCAGCTGGGGGAGTAGGAGGAGAGGAAAAAAACTTTACATTGACTTAGATTAGGTTTCTAAGGTCTAGCACCTCCCACCTGCGCTATAGTCTGACTTATATGCTTGCTACGTAAGAGAGACAGGGGATTTATGGTCATATAAATTTAGGAAAGGCGAATTAAACAAATTGAACATACTGCCTTACTACAAGACATGTTAGAACTATCAGCATGACAATGAATACTTCTTAAATTTACATGATCACAGAATTCGTTATTCCAGGAACACACAGTTTGGAAAGCCCTGCCTTAAGTTATTTATTTAATATTTTCCTGCTTTATACACGGGAATGATATATTTTACATACTAGTCAGCTGCAACATTTACCTGCCTTAGTTTCTAAATGCTGATTCTATGTAAGTGAGACACAGAAACTGACTCCACAAATCACTTACAGAGTAGTTTTGATGACAAGAGTTTTCAGTGTAACCAATATCTCCTCCATACATTCTCCCTCCCTTCCACTTCAACATACAGATCTCAAAAAATGTTTCTCCTAATATTTTGGATCCATCTTATGGACTTTTGGGGTCATATAAACACAGAGAAATGATCAGTCCTAAATATTCCTGGAAAGCTATAATCCAAATACTGGCTAGCAAAATAAAGTATCACATCTTCTATATAATAATAGTTTAAGATGATCTGTTTTTGAAAAATTTGACTTGCAGATAAGATGTGCCATTTGCTAAACTGCATATGCATGTTTCCGTCT
Source organism: Trichechus manatus latirostris (assembly GCF_000243295.1). Classification (NCBI taxonomy): domain Eukaryota; kingdom Metazoa; phylum Chordata; class Mammalia; order Sirenia; family Trichechidae; genus Trichechus; species Trichechus manatus. The sequence continues at coordinate 45,139,019 of NW_004443938.1, forward strand.
TCTTTTTAACCAGATTAATAAACATTTTAGACAGTAAATCATGCTTCTGTCAGCTATTTCTTTCCTTTGTGATTTTTATTATTTAGATTAAGATTCTCTCCAAAATTCATGTGACCCTTCTCACCCACTTTAAATAAAGATGTGAGCTGCTTGAGGGCAAGGAGGGGATGATGCATCTGCTTATATTCGACATCCAGCTCCATGACTAGCACACAGTAGTTGCTAAACAGAAGGTTGTTTAATAAAATGTAGGATATTGAATTGTAGGTGGTTCAGAAACTATTGTCTAACATGTAAAGAAAATACAGGGCATGAAGCAAAACAATATAAATGCATCAGAGACTATGCTCACCTAGATAAGCAGATTTAATGGCCTTGTATGAGAAAGCAGCTGTCATTTTCTACTTGCTAAAAAAAAAAAAAAAAAAAAAAATTGCCTGTAGTGAGCTGGGGGATCAGGCATTTGAGGTAAATCTGTCTTGGCAATTATTTGTTCTCCCATTATAGTAAGCAATGTATACCTTCCCCATCTCTTTCTCTCTCTTTGTAACACAGTTAAAGACCTCCGGTTTCTCCATGTGTTTCATTGTAAATAAATCCTACTTATTCCAGTTCTGTTCTTCCATACTAATTTACAGATGCTGTCACACTCACAAACAATAGTTGTTGCTGTTAGAAACTGTCATTAGCATTTGGTTCCCAGATGACTGGCTGCTAGCTAAATTCTCTCTGGGGGATTGGCTCCTGCTTCATTAACTTTATGCACCCTGGTTGAAATAGGGGTGAGGTCTGCCAAGAACACAGGAATGGACAGGAATAAATAGAATCCTGCAGGGTTAGCCTTGGTGATGATGGGTGAAAGCAGGTCACTTCCTCTGCTCCCGCAGTGATGGTGGCAAAGGGGGCTATTTTCAGTGGTAAAGCAGAGCTTGTCATGTTTGGCAATGATATCAAGGGGAAGTTAGTAGCATTTTCATACCGACAGTAAATATAGAGAAGAACCTTTTCTTCAAAAACATTTCAGGAGGAAAAATAAGGACACAAATTACATAAACTAATATCCATGGTTCCACTGCAAAGCAGTCTAGTAAAATCTACAGGAATATATTGGCTCAGGAGCAATTAGAAGAGAACATAAATCATGATAATAAATTACATTTTGTTTCTATTTTCAAATATATTTAAGGTAAATTATGGAGCACTTGCTGAACTATGAACTACACATTTAAGCCACATTTTAAGGACAAAAAGCTGATTATGAAAAATAAATGGTGTCAAGATAGACAGTAAGATCAATCTTAAAGCACCTAACTTTCCACTTGAGCAGTACTTTCTAAAAAAAATTATAGGTTAATGCTTAACCTTTAAGAGTAAAACATTAATCAAACATTCTTTGAGTGAATGGAGATTTATAAAGCAATTTCTAGAGAACAAATAAACTATAAAAATATAAAGCATTTGTTTGAAAAGTGTGGTGAGAAACTTTATTTCACCTCACTAGTGTGGTGGCTTTTCTGGGATAGTGCAGAGGTTGATAATGCCTCTGGTTTTATAACTCCCAAGGAAGAAAGCATTTTGAAAGACAGTGGAGTGCCTGCTTACCTCTCACAGCGTGGGCCTGTGTACCCGACAGGGCATTCATCACAGATCAATCCAAGACTCCGGTCTAAATGGCACGTCGGACTAAAGCTATGTTGATTTTGTTGGGTGACAACAGGGACAAGGAAGAAGCACACACACAAAGTCATTAGCAGCATATATTCATTTATCTTTCACCAGCACTGCTGCGACAATAGGGTACAGGCTGGTCATTCTTGTCTCACAGAGAGAGATTTGGATCTGGCCGATAGAGGATGAAAAGACATTGCTATTTCTGTAGACGTGAAGATAGCCCAGTGGAGAGCTGTATCCCTGTGACATGTTATTAACTGACTTTTGACTGTTCTGGGTCGTTGATCATCAATAACAAGTGGGCATGTACAGTTGCTTTTTAGGGATTCTCCAGGTCTAGCAAGACACAGCCTTACATACTTTCTGTGTAGTCAAATCCCTCTGAGCTTGAAGCAGCCCAGGGCAATTTGTTAGAGATTTTGGAACACTCAGTATGCGGTACTGGTGGTGACAGTGGAGGTGGGGCATCTTGACTTGCAGTATCACTACCGTGGCTGTGAGTGTGCAGGCACGTGTGTACTCACAAGCACACCAATTACACTGATGGAATTCTTGGAAAAGCTTCTAGAAGAGATCAAGTGTGCATACTCTGCCTAAACTTACAATAAAACAAAATAAACCAAAACACCTTGCCAGTTCCTACCTCTGGCATGTTTTGGAGCCCTGATGGCGGAGTGGTTAAGCACTCAGCTGCTAACCAAAGCTCGACAATTTGAATCCACCAACCACTCCTTGGAAACCCTCTGGAGGCAGTTCTACTCTGTCCTATAGGGTCGCTAATGGGTTTGATTATTTGGCAAGTGCCAAAGATTGTCTCTTTGTACATATTTCCAGTTTAGGTTTGAATTAAGACAGTTAATACCAAGTCAGAAACTGGCCAAGTAATTATGCACTAGCCTAAGACTTCAACAACATGTTCAACTCTGGTCATACTACTTTGTCTTGTAAGAGACACCTTTCCTGTCTGAACCTTACCACAAGATTGACACACTGTAATGTGGTCATCTGCTGGCTCTCTGAAGAGTCATTGACAATTCTGAATTTTGTGAGATCTGTTACTCCACCCTTTTAAAAGAAAATGCCCCCAATTAATCTTTCTCCCATTATGTTTTCCCTAAATAGATTTATTTTCTATTATATCTGACAGGACAATTTAGTAGAGGTTTGCTTGATGGCTAAATGAATTAAGGAGAGAACAACAAATTAAGCACTTCAAGTCCTGATCTCATTCTGCTCCTGACACTGGGTGACTTTGAAATATTTTCTTAGCTTTTGTACAAGTCGGATCATGCGTGCTAATATTGAATAATACTCCCCTGGCTTAGTAACTCATGTAAAGATTTAATGATTCTTATTTTTTGATAGTAGAAAGTGATTAGAACCAACTAGATCCATCATTTTAAACATCTCAACTCAGTGGAAAATCTAAATGAACTAGTGGGGCAAGGAGAAAAAGCATGACTGGGGATATCTTAAAGTTACAACTATTTTCCAGATAAAAGTTTCCATTTTTAAGGGCTTCTGGTGGCTGCCACTAGCAACAGAGCCAAGGCACACCTGGCCTTGGCACTCATGACCCAAAGGGACTCACTGTGGGGGATTTTCCTGGCAGCAGTGTGAATGCACTGAAGAGAATGTTGTTATTTTTGTGTGCCGTTGAGTTGATTCCAACTCACAGCAAGCCCGCAGAGCAGAGTAGAACTGCCCTATAGGACTTTCAAGGCTGTAAATCTTTATGGAAGCAGACTGCCACGTCTTTCTCCTAGAGAACCACTGGTGGGTTCAAATCTCCCATCTTTCAGTTAGCAGCCGAGTGCTTAACTACTGCACCACCAGGGCTCCTTCCTAAAGAGAACAGGCATACGTAAAAACGAATAGAAACAGGATTTTTTTCCCATCTTCATTCAGTTATTTGCTATTGCTTTCAAATGCAAAAGAGAGGACTGGATTTAATATATCTACCTGACAAATATCTAAAGTACATGTATGTCTTCAAAAAGTAGATCTAGAACTATCTCATCAACCATGGAGAAAGTGACTCCAACTAGAAACACTGGGGTTCCCACCACTGTGGGACAACAGTAACGGAAAGAAAACCATGGTAATTATTTTTTTTAAAAAAAAATCCTAAATCAATTTACCGTAAGTCATGTCAAATGTGGTTGACAAGGTTCCTGACACCTTAACTCCATTTATAAAAATAGATTCCGAATTCTTAAATATACTCACAAGTCAGTTAGAACTGACAGAAATAAAGTAAAATGTGCTCACTGACAGAAATCAGTACTTTTTTTCAAAAAAAGATAGAGAATAAGAATACATTAGATTTGACTAGCTCTTTACAGTTTCAGAGTATTTTTTACAAATGATTTCATCTCATTTTCACAATAATCCAATGAGTTGGTTGGGGAGGGCACCACTTTCCTTGCCCAAAGTTATACACTAAATTCCAGGAGAATTTTGAATGGGATCCAGGATTTCTGATTCATAATCTGATGCTGTCTTCTCCCTATGACCAAATTTCTTTCAAGTCTACTAGTAAGAATTAAGCAAGTTTAAGTTTCTACTACTAAAAATACTTGACCTGATACATCTAAATAAAACTACTTACTCATAAAATAATGTCTGTATTTGTGCTTCAATATTCTTTAATGACATAAAGATTCATTTCCTTGTAGCTGCAATTGCTGTTATACCCGCAGGAAGAAGATGGCATTTAACAACAATAAAATTAGAATGAAAAATAAACATACACATTGTGAAATGTGTACTGAATTTGGATTGGCAAATGTAGTGACTTGTCTCTGAATTTGACCAAAACATAAAGCTAGCTGTTCTGTGACAGGAAGAGTGAACTGTGAGATCACCACTGACTTCAAGTGATTCCAAGATTTATGTCATTTAACTCTAGTTAGCCAGCTCCACACCGTGGAGAGAATATTCTCCTTCCGGATTATCTATCCAATGCCACAGAGAACAAGAGAAGTCCCTGAACAGCAGGTATTTTCCACAAACGGGAAAGAAAGAGAAGCTACTGCTGGAAAAAATAGTAAGGATCTGCACATGGAAATAGTCCCTTTAAATGATAGAAAATGTATTTTAATACGTATACTGATCCATTTTTAAATGTGTACATATGCAAATATGTATGTATGAGAATATATGCATGCATATGCATGTAAATATGTACATGAATATATATAAGCAGGCATATGAATACATACATACAGATAAAATTAGCTTTGTTACAAAAATAATTTAATTCTACTTATCAATAAATATGGAGCCCTGGTGGTGCAGTGATTAAGAGATCAGCTACTAACCGAAAGGTTGGCAGTTTGAATCCACCAGCACTCCTTGGAAACCCTATGGGGCAATTCTACTCTGTCCTATGAGGTCAGTATGATTCGGAATCGACTCGACAGCAATGGGTTTTTTATTAATAAATATATACATTAAGGTAAAATTGATTCAATAAGGTTAAGAGAAAATTACACTTAAAAAAATAAAGATGAAGTCAAGGGTTTATTCAGAGTGCAAAACACATGTTTTAAGTTCGTTTGATAGCAGTAGGTCAATACAGGGCCTTAAGCTTTCTCATAGCCAATGCAAGAGGAAATCATCAACAGGTAAATAAATGTTTCAGAGAACCCAAAAGCTAAAAGCAAATCAGTTGCTCAATAGTAAAATAATTACTAAGACCTGTGTGCCCTCAAATTCAGTCCTAACATAAAGGGGTCCCCTGTATAGTTATTCCAATACCCTTAAAATAAAATGAAACACATATTAAGTAAATTTTATATTTCTTTAATTTTATATTTTATATTTCTTTAATTTTCATGTATTTGGGATACAAAATACTGAACTACCTCTTGAGTTTGATGTGAAACAACCACTCCTCTAGTCACAGGCAAAAAACTTCCCTCACTAGCGTTAGACAAATCAGGACATTTGCATATATAACAGGGGAGCAGAATACCTTGGGCACATAGGGCAGGGAAAGAGAAGCTAAAAGGGGTGAGTTCTGCAAAATGTCAATGAGAAATCTATAAGTAAGGATAATAAGAATGCCCAAGAATAACTGCTAAAGGGGCAGGTACTGAAGGGAGAAGCTAAAAAATGAAGGAAAAACATTTACTTCATAATTTTGGCTTGGGCCACACAAATTTTGGAAGTTTCTCTGTGTTCTCTTCTTCATTGCAATCTCTTCTTGACTTATTCATAGGAGAATTATTAAGGAAAAATATATTTCTTTAATTATTCTCAGATACTATGAAATCCAATTTAATGGCTACAACTGGATTTTGTAATTAAACTTGGGTTATTTTCTGACTATGTCTATATTTTTCTAAAATTAAACCTAAGTTTCCTATTTGCAAAACGGGGATAATACGAAAAGTATTTTCATAGTGATAAAGTACGAAGCCAAATACTCAACATACTGCAACAGTAAATTATAGCTACAATTTAGTAATATTTTAGAATTTTTACCAGAGTATGTGGATTTCAGAGTCTCTGGGTGGTGCACATAGTTAAGCACTCAACTACTAGCTGAAAGTTTGCCAGTTCGAGCCCACCCAGAAGTGCTTTGGAAGACAAGCTTAGTGATCTGATTTTAAAGGTCACAGCCTTGTAAACCTTATGCAGCAGTTCTACTCTGCACACATGGGATCACCATGAGTTGAAGTCAACTCGATGGCAAATAACTACATCAACAACATGCGAATTTATTTAATGTTTAAGGCATTTAGTGTGAGTTAAATAATTAAGCTAGTGTGCTCTAACCTCTGAGATCTGGGTTAGCATAATTTGCCAAACTCTAGAGCCATTTTTCACACTGAACATCCACAGTTTGTCTGCTATTAAGTTCTATTATTCCTATTTATTTTTTGTTTTTTGCTTCTCTTCAGTTATCTGTGTAATTGTTTGTATTTCTATAGCCCCAGTGGAAGAAGCACAGACAGTGAGTCAGAATATATAGATTCTAATATTAGTTCTGCCTCAAGCAAGCTGTATGATCACAATCAAGGCATTTAATTTCTCTGGACTTCAGTTTTCCCTTTTGATATATGGGATTAGTAAGATCCATTGTAATCACCCATGTGGGCCTAAAACAATGGTAGGAAAATACTCTAAAATCTCTAAAGCACTATGATTTTTTAGAGAATGTTGCATTAAATGTTTCTTCATATTTATCTTTTGCCTTAGAATATTTATATTTCTTTTAGTACTAATATTAACAATAATTCAATTTGACGCTTTGAGTGAGCTCCAAAGTCAACTCTACAAGTGTTCTCTTTTTCCAAAAATTAAGTTTTAGGAGACCCATCTCATGCAAGAAAGTAGTATTCACAACGCTATTAACAGATAGAAATTATTGAAGGTTTACTTGCTGTCCAGTCTTGCACCAAGAATATTTTTATTCATTGTATAACTGATGAAAATCTGTAACTATTTCAATGATATTATCTATTCAAGTACATCCTAAGTGTTCAGAGCAGAAATTCATGTGTCTCTTTCAGGCCCTATTTACGCTATAAGCTATCTGAGGCCAAAAATTAATGAATATAAAACATTTGAAATATTTACATTTGTATTTGCTTCTCTAGAGATGACTATCTAGTTACAATTTATAGCTAGAATATATACATCAGCAAGATGAGAAGTTCAAGCAAACAGTGGACACTGTAAATATTTGACAAAGTTGATATATATATAAAATTTAAATATTATATGCTTGTCTGTATTCATACATCATAATAATTATACCAATCTATCTCTATCTCTCTACACATTTGATTTATTTAGCAATATTATCTAAGAAACATGCAGCAAAAATGCTTGTGATCTCTAAGATTTATGACCAAAGATTAAACAGATAAATCACCAAGGCAAAACTATCACTAAGCCATACACTTCTAAATGAAGGTTGCAGCAACCTTTAGCTCTTTTTTTTGAATAACCTATGAAAATTCTAATTCCATCTTCTTGACTATATGCAAATATTCAACTCAGTCTTCAAAGTTTCTAACTCAGTATACAACAGAAATGATTTTTCTAAGTTTTTTTTTAAAATGGATGATAGTTTCTCTAAATCATTAGGTGTCCCATTATTCAGTGATTTTTTTAAAAACATTTTCAAATTATTAGATTAAAATGGACTTTTCTCATCACAATTGAGCATCTAAACCATGATAATTTTCTAAGTTCTTTTAAATTTAAAAGACTTTATACCTGTAAACAGAATGTCTAGGATTTATAAGTGGATTATCACTGTCTCATCTATCTACTTATGAAAATGCTACATTTAAATCTGGAAATTAAAATAGGTCATAAACTATTACCAGTTCTACTGATAAAGATAATATTAAATAACGTAAGTGAAAACACCTTGGAAATTGAAGCATCTTTAAATACTCAGTGTAACTGATATTGTTATTATTGAGTATCTTTCTTTTAAAAAAGCAAGATCAGCATAATTGCATCAAATTGGAGCATGTATATTTTAGGATCCATTAACACCGGACACTGGGACACAATCTTTTTGGCACTGATGGATGGTGCTTCAATGCTTGCTGACTTTCTTTTTTCTTTCAGGAACGCAATCAGAACCCATTATAAAAGTGAAAGCACAGCAAACATAGACACAAGGATGAGTCAATGGGTCATGGATGCCTGTAATTACCCAAGCAAAGTTCTCTCCCTAATGGCTCCTCTATATTTATAGTAATGTTGGTCACACTGGAGAGGGAATCTATAAGGTCTACACATTCAATTAATTACCTAGTTCTAAAAATGTATCAGGCTAGGATTCACATGTGGTGGACAACTGTGCTAATGCATATGACTTTTTATCTGGAGAAGAAGATGCAACGCAAATAAAAGTAGATGCAATCCCTCTGCTTTCCTCAGTGAAAGTAAAAGTCACGAGTTCCGTAATGTGTTGATGGTTCCTAAGAATTCCATTCAGCTACAATGAATGAGAAGGTCATCCAGGTAAACTAACCCTTCATACGTGCACCAAAGAGCAAGTCTTGCTGTCACGTTATGGCTAATACAGGGCTGATTAGGCAGTCATTATGAAGGAATTAATTTAATTTTTTGTCTTATATTCATTATTTTGTCGTGTTTCTCTCTTGCCTTTACCCTCTTCTTTGATACATTCCATTGCAAAAGATCTTCAGTTTGGTGCACATCAAAGCTCCTGCCCTAAGCTCTGAAAATTGTCTGATTTCTAATTATGCCTTAAACCCATTTCTCACTTTCTCAAGGCCTTGCTAGGGACTTTACTTATCTGGTAGATAAGTTAACTGCTTTTAATGTTGTCACTTAAAATGCTATTTTTTTTTTTTTTTTTTAAGATGGCCTCTATAGACTGTAGATTGACTGAGCAACTCACTTAATAACAATCAGCCCTTGTATTGGGCTCACCGTGTGCAATCACTGTTTTACACTATGTATCTTAATTTATGTCATCCTCACAATAACCTTATGAGAAGGTTCTACTATTACAACTAGTACTGAGAAAACTAAGGAACAGATGGTTTAAGTAAATTGCTAAAGGTCACACCACTAGAAAGTATGCAGTCCAATATTGATTTATATAAATCAAGGCAATCTGGCTCCAGAATTGACACTATAATGCTATTTTTTCACTAGGAAAAAAAGTAAAATGGAGGTAATAATACCTACTTTATTGGGTTGTTTTTAAAGGTAAAATTATACCAAATATACGGCTTAGTCCTATGCCTATTTACAGTAGTATATGCCTTTATTCAATGTAAGTTCTTTCCCTTCCTCTCCAAACAATGACTGTTGTTGTTAGCTGCTGCTGCGTAGGTTCTGACTCATAGCAACCCTAAGTACAATAGAATGAAACTCTGTCAGGTCCAGTGCCATCTTCACAATCGTTATGCTTGAGTCCATTGTTGCGGCCACTGTGTCAATCCATCTCATTGAGGGTCTTCCTCTTTCGCTGACCCTCTAGTTTACAAAGCATGACGTCCTTCTTCAGGGACTGATCTCTCCTGATAACATGTCCAAAGTATGTGAGACTTGTCTTGCCATCCTTCCTTCTAAGAAGCATTCTGGCTGTACTTTTTCCAAGACAGATTTTTTCATTCTTCTGGCAGTCCATGGTATATTCAATATTCTACACCAACACCCTAATTCAAAGGTGTCAATTCTTCTTCAGTCTTCTTTATTCATTGTCCAGCTTTCACGTGCATATGAGGTGACTGAAAACACCATGGCTTGGGTCGGGCACACCTTAGCCTTCAAGGTGACATCTTTGCTTTTTAACACTTTAAGGAGGGCTTTTGCAGGAGACATGCTCAATGCAATGCACTGTTTAATTTCTTGACTGCTACTTCCATGGGTGTTGATTATGGATCCAAGTAAAATGAAATCCTTGACAACTTCAATGTTTTCTCCATTTATCATGATGTTGCTTATTGGTCCAGTTGTGAGGATTTTGGTTTTATGTTGAGGTGTAATCCATACTGAAGGCTGTGGTCTTTGATCTTCATCAGCAAGTGCTTCAAGTCCTCTTCACTGTTGGCAAGTAAAGTTATGTCATCTGCATATCGCAGTTTGTTAATGAGTCTTCCTCCAACCCTGATGCCCTGTTCTTCTTCATATAGTCCAGCTTCTCGAATTATTTGCTCAGCATACAGATTGAATAAGTGTGGTGAAAGGATACAACTCAGACGCACATCTTTCTTGGCTTTAAACTGCACAGTATCCCCTTGTTCTGTTCGAATGACCGCCTCTTGATCTACCTACAGGTTCCTCATGAGCATAATTAAGTGTTCTAGAATTCCCATTCTTCACAATGTTGTCCACAATTTGTTACGATCCACACAGTCAAATGCTTTTGCATAGTCAATCAAACACAGGTAAACATCTTTCTGGTATTCTCTGCTTTCAGCCAGGATCCATCTAACATCAGCAATGATATCCCTTGTTCTACGTCTTCTTCTGAATCTGGCTTGAATTTCAGGTAGTTCCCGGTTGATGTACTGCTGCAATCGCTTTTGAATGATCTTTAGAAAATTTTACTTGTGTGTGATATTAATGATACTGTTCAATAATTTCCATATTCTGTTGGATCACCTTTCTTTGGAATAGGTACAAATATGGATCTCTTCCAGTCTGTTGGCCAGGAAGCTGTCTTCCAAATTTCTTGGCATAGATGAGTGAGCGCTTCCAGTGCTGCATCAGATTGTTGAAACATCTCAATTGGTATTCCATCAATTCCTGGAGCCTTGTTTTTCGCCAGTGACTTCAGTCAGCTTGGACTTCTTCCTTCAGTACCATCGGTTCCTGATCATGTGCTACCTCCCGAAATAGTTGAATGTTGACCAATTCTTTTTGGTACAGTTACTCTGTGTATTGCTTCTATCTCGTATTGATGCTTCCTGCATCATTTAATATTTTCCCTGTTGAATCCTTCAGTATTGCAACTCAAGGCTTGTATTTCCCTTCAGTTCTTTCAGTTTGAGAAATGACAAGCATGTTATTCCTTTTTGGTTTTCTAACTCCAGGTCTTTGCATATTTCATTATAACACTTTACTTTGTTTCTTGAGCCACTCTTTGGAATCTTCTGTTCAGCTTTTTTACTTCATCATTTCTTCCTTTCACTCTCACTGCTCTACATTTAAGACTAACTTCCAAGGTCTCTTCTGACATCCATTTTGGTCTTTTCTGTCTTTCTTGTCTTTTTAGTGACCTCTTGCTTTCTTCATGTATGATGTCTTTGATGTCATCCCACAACTCTTCTGGTCTTTGGTCATTAGTGTTCAATACTTCAAATCTATTCGTGAGACTGTCTCTAAATTAAGGTAGGATATACTCAAGATCATCCTTTGGTTCTCATGGACTTGTTCTAATTTTCTTCAGCTTCAACTTGAACTTCACAGAAGCAATTGATGATCTGTTCCACAATAGGACCCTGGCCTTCTTCTGACTGATGATATTGAGCTTTTCCATTGTGTCTTTTCACAGATGTGGTCAATTTGATTTCTGTGTATTCCATTTGGCAAAGTCTATGTGTATAGCTGCTGTTTATGTTGTTGAAAAACGTATTTGCAGTGAAGAAAACGTTGGTCTTGGAAAATTTTATCATGCGATCTCCAGTGTCATTTCTATCACAAAGGCCATGTTTTCCAACTACTGATGCTTTTTCTTTGTTTCCAACTTTCGCATTCCTATCGTCAGTAATTATTAATGCATTTTGACTGCATGTTTGATCAATTTCAGACTGCAGAAGTTAGTAAAAATCTTCAGTTTCTTCATCTTTTGCCTTATTGGTTGGTTTGTAAATTTGAATAATAGTCGTATTAACTGGTCTTCCTTATAGGTGTAAGGATATTATCACTGACAGTGTTGTACTTCAGAATAGATCTTGAAATGTTCTTTTTGATGATGAACGTGACACCATTCCTCTTCAATTTCTCATTCCCGGCGTAGCAGACCATGTGATTACCTGATTCAAAATGGCCGATACCAGTCCATTTCAGCTTACTAATGCCTATGGTATCAATGTTTATGCGTTCCATTTCATTTTCGATCAGTTCCAATTTTCCTGAATTCATACTTCTTACATTCCATTTTCTGATTATTAAGGATATTTGCAGCTGTTTCACCACGTTTTGAGTCATGCCACCTCAGCTAATGAAGGTCGCAAAAGCCTGACTCCATCTACTTCATTAAGTGCGCGTCTAACAAGGCAGCTCTTCCTCAGTTGTATTTTGAGTGCCTTCCAACCGGAGGGGCTCATCTTCTGGCGCTATATCAGACAATGTTCCACTACCATTCATAAGGTTTTCACTTGCCAATTTTTTCAGAAGTAGACTACCAGGTACCTCTTCCTAGTCTATCTTAGTCTGGAAGCTCTGCTGAAACCTATTCACCAAGTGTGACTCTGCTGGTATTTGAAATACCAGTGACAGAGCTTCCAGTATCACAGCAACACACAAGATACCACAGTATGACAAAATGTCAGATAGGTGGTGGGAACAATGACTAAAGTGGAAAATTCTGAGTTGGGAGTTTTGGTGTGGAGGATAAACATTTCACATGGGTTGAAGAGTAGAAACCACTGTTCCAGTAAAAAATTTTAACCTTAATGAAATAATCATTCTCAAAGTCTTTAGCATGTAGTATTAATTTGAATGTACTAACAAAAGATCATTTTCACTAGGAACATCTCAGGTAAGTCCTAGAATATGATCTATTTGATCACACCTTCACATTGAAAGACCATAGCAGTTTATTAAAAATTTCTGCTCTGCAAGTATTATCACAGCATTTAAAAAATAGCTAGAAGTTGCCTAATATAATATGAATTTTTTTATGAATTAACCTTAACTTAATAGAGTTCTCAGGAAAAAAAATCACTTTTGTTTAAAAATATAGTTATTTAAAATTATTTACTAGTAAAATGTGTTGATTTTGGTTCAATATAATATGTCCCAATAAAAAATATTTTTGTTTCAAGGTATTTCTTAGTTATTTACTTAGAGATGGCCACCCTGCTGGAATTTGAATCAGAATACTGGAACAAAGCATTCTCCTAAAAGACAAGAGGAATTGGCAATCAAAATATTTTCAAAAAATCTGCTCCTAGAGGTTATTATTCTAGGAAAACAGCTAGAAAGATGACTAGAAAAATTGTATGATGTTTGCATTAAACTTTTCCAGTTCAAAAAATTTTATGTAAATTCAGGTTGTAATTCCACATGTATAAATGTATTACATAAACTGTGTGATAAATAAGGGAAAGGACAGATACTAAAAGGTTAGCTAGATCAATTCCTTCATTTTACCTTTTGGGAGATTTAGACTCACCCAAGATTCACAAATAAGTAGTGTGAGACTAAGACCCAAATGATCAGCATTTAAATCAGTGGTCTTTTTATTATTCCATGAAGATGTGTGTATGTATGTGTTTGTGTATTTCCATAAAATAAGTCTGTTCTTTGGGGCTAGTTTAAGAAATTCTATTTGAGTTCTCTCTCTTAGACATTAAATCACCAAAACTAGAATTAAAATGTTATAATTCTGAGGAATAAATAGCCATAACTTTAAATATTTTATGTTTAGAAAAACTCATATTACCCCCTGAGAAATTCATGTATGTACTTATTATTTATTTATGTGTGACAAGAAAAATGGTATGCTGTGTATCAAAAGTACATTTGCAGAAGTGGATGTCAAAGTCATTAAAGAGGTAAGTTTGTTACTCACTTATTAGATGGGCTATTGAGAGGACAGGCACAGGGCTGACAGTCTTCAGAGGTACCTTTAGTGGGATCGCCATAGAAAGCAGGAAGACATTCATTGCAATATGGGCCACTTGTGTGGTCTTTACAGTTCTGAGGAAAAAAAAAAAAAGAAGCACATCAGAGTTCATCATTTTGGTCTCAAGCATCAACATGCTGCCAAAAATTGGTCTAGAAAGACATTATTAGTCTGTTGCCTGCCAAGAAGAACAATGTCTCCACATTAAATGGTCACAGCACAGAAACAACACTAAAAGTTAATATATCTAGCTTATAAACTACATGTTAGTTTCAGCATATGCATAATTACAGAAAGATGACTTAAATTCATTATATATTGTTTCCACTTGCAAATCTTATCTCCTTTTTTCTTTAGTTTTTAATTTTTTTCTCAGTGAAAATGATTGTGTGTGTGTGTGTCTGTGTGTCTGTGTGTGTGTAGTCATGAGGCCCTAATAACATATGTTTATCGGAAACTGTAGATGATTCCAGGTAAAATCAATTGTTCAGCTTAAAACTGCTGATTTAATGGGGACTGTGGCTAATCTTACAAATTCTTTGGGATTATCACCCTCTTAACTCAGACATTAATTATGACCTTGGTGGACTCTGATGGTTTGGACAATACACTAATGTATTACACCTATGAGGGGTTTGCTTAACTCATAATTAAACATTGAGAAAACTGAAAAATTTTAAAGCATGTACCAATATATAGTGAAAGCACAAGGTATACAATATTTTTCCTCAGACACTTAAAAGAAAAGTGAAACTGCATATTATTGCCCATTCGTATTTTATAAAAAGACCTATGTCTTTTTAAAAGATACAGAAGCAAAATGAAATTATTTATAAGTCTTGGTTTCTTCATATTAATCAACTCAGGCTGTGTTCACAAAACTCAGGAAAACTGGTATAAAGATCGAACAGTTCTATTAATCAAGTGGTGAAATTGTCTATAAAGCTTCTAATAGTACAACCTAATAGATTTTTATAATGTTTTGGCATCATATAGACATAACTTCAATCTCAATGGCACAATAAAATATACCTAATTCCTATTAAAATAATATAGTATGAATTCATTATGAGAAATACATTTTTTAATTTGACAAGTACATAAAATTGCATTTTTCCCATGTTGCATTTCATAAGTATATAAAATTTGATAAATATATAAAATTGCATTTTTCCCATGTTGCAGAGTTCAGTAGAACTCAGGGGTGCATGGACTTAATTTTTATGGTCAGTAACCAAATTTGTGGAGAAAGTTAGTAAATATAAATTCACTTTAAATATAGAGTGAGAATGTATTTATCTGGACGACCTTTGGGATGACCAGCCTAAGCTAATAAAAGTTCTAAATTATTATTTAGTTCAATATATCTTTAAAGAAGTTAAATTTCAATTAAATATAGTAAATATATTTAAGAAAGTACAAATATACAAATACAGACATATTTTTGAATACAGTTTGTAAAAGCCCTTGGGAGAATATTTTACTGAGTAGAACAAACTTGAATTACAACCAAATCATTTAACTCTCTGAGCCTCCAATATGATCTACAGTCTGTAAAATAAGGGAGCTAAAGTCAATAATTTATAAAGTTTCCATACTCTGAAATCTCATACCATTTCATCAACTACTTATTAACAGGTAATTGAGTAATATCTGATGATACTTGAAAATAATTTTTTTTTTAAGTTATTTTAAATTGTCTCTCAAATTCCTTTAGCAAATTAGGTTCAGAGGAAGCATTAACTTGACTATTAACAATTGTCTAAACAACATAGTATATTGGGATGGAACATGCAAAATATGGATCAATATGAAGAAAATTTTACCCCTTTGATTTGATTTTCATATTGCTTCTTTTAGATTCCAACTTTAGCCAAACTTAGCTATAATCAAAGAATTTCTTTTTTTAAAATTCTTGCATATTGTTATATTGGCATAACAACATTACATCTCCAAAGACTGAAGGGATTTAAAATACAGGATCATAAATTGATTATACCATAACCATGTTAGAAAAGGTATTTCTAAAACTCAGAGACCCTGTTTTTCTTCAGCTACTGAATCAAAGGAGAAATAACACTTTAGGATTTTCTTACGTTTTCTGAAAGTCATTTCATTAAATGGAAATTACCAAAATAATCTTAAAATTCAAGTGTTTTTGCACATGAAACTATAACATGGCATTAGACAACCAATGAAATGGAAATCCAAACTGAAAAAGATGAAGGTCCACTCTGATGGACTGGTTAAGTGTTTTCCAAATGTTGTCTGTTCACATCCCATATCACAATGAGAAGGAGCAATTGTGCAATTTCCCATGTGGCTTTGACAGTGTCCTGAGCCATCTCAAAATGTGAGTTAAGATGATCTGTATATGTAAGCACACACTACAGCAGAGATTTAGATCTTGATGTGATGTCAAAAAATATATTACAGTTGATTTCTAATCATATTTTAATGTCAACCAAGGTTAAAAAGTTTATCCATAAATTTTCTGATTAATGCTGGGGGAAAAAGAAATGTGAAGAATAAAAAGGGAGGCAAAATGCTGGTTCAAGTGAACAATAATAAATCCCTTAGTGTACAAAAATTCAAGTATTTTTCTTTTTGTGGATCATAGCAGAACCAATATGTTCAAAGCTGGGCATCAGCACATATTTATAAATACTATCCAGATAAAGGGCATGTGAAAACTTGCAAAAAAATACCCTACATGATCACCTATCTACCAGCTACAAACAATGGAAAACCCAGGAACACCAGGTTCTGTCTCTTTCATTAAGCTCTCCAAGGTTTCATCAAGATTCCTGTTATGGGAAGGTGAACATGGACTTTTATCTCCCTGTCCATGAAACAGTCAATAATAAGCTAGGGTTCACTAACAGAAGGCTTCGGGTATCACAGTTCCCTCCTTGCTTCTCCCAAAATTATCCTGGAAGAAACTATTTTTAAATATGGCTTCTATTCTTAGATACAGCAAATACTCAAATGGATAATCAGCATGATTTGATTTCATTCTAATGAATTCAATATGAAAGATTACTACTGGAACATTATAGGTTTGGTATCATGATGTATTTAGTTTGTATTTTTAGGTTTAAGTAAAGCAAATTCATATTAGTTTTGAGCTGAATATTTCCTATTGCATGTTAGCAAAGTGTTTTACTTAATATTTTTCCCAAGGTACATTTTAAAAGACTTATGGTATAATTAAAATAAAAATCACTTAGCCTTTCTATTCATAAAAATGCCATTTGAAAAATCTACTGATCCACAAATTAAGGCTATCATGCTTTGCACTGCAATGAAATTAAGCAAAATCCTATACAGAGTAAACGGAAAGAGCATCAATAAACTTAAATGCCAAATTACATTGAAAGAAAAGGCCTTGAATTTTCATTTTGGTCTTTTCCCAGAAGCTTTTAGTAGACAAAAACGGGAAAAAAAATTGAGTAAGAGAAAGAAAGAACATTAAGAAACAAAGATAACAGAGTCTGCCTTAAATTCTGCAGGGAAATGAGAGTATGATATCCTGCTAAATTGGCACTGTTTCAAATTGTGTTTCTGCAAGGCTAATGAAATGAGAAGTGTTGTTTCAAGTTTCATACCATGTCAGACAATATAAAACTAAAATGTCCTTGAGTAAATCAGAATGGTCTATTCAGCGTAATCCACCAATCCAAAGGCTTCTTAGCAGGATGGAAAATGGTCTGCCCTTTGTAGAGCTTTTTTTCCCTTCTTAAAAGTAGAGACGATTGTAGAAGAAATAAGCGGCTCTAGTGAATATGTACTGAATGTATTTATTATTTTTAATCTACTTACAAAGCTTTGCATTTAAATGCTCAAATTCTTAAATGAAAATCACACAGTATGCTCTCATTTTTATTGTGAATAAAATTGACTGATGTGTATTACAAAGGTTATATTTTACACTTTTCATATTATGGAGATACAAATTATTTCCTGTTTGAGAAGTATAGTCTATTTTTGATAGATTTATGGAAGGGAGAAAAACCATATATATTTATGGTAGATACATAGCCCAGTCATTACTCAAGCTTATAATGATGTATCTGATTCTAATTCATTTCTCAGACTAATTTGAATAAACATGTCCTAAATACTTGTTAGGTAGGGGAACCACATATGAAAGGGCATTCTCAGCTTCCAACTCGGTTCAATATTAGGATCGCCATCAAATCACTTCTTGATTCAAGTGTTTAAGGTCTCAAAGGTAGTAAGTGAATTGCAGGGTCTATTGAGCTGATTTCAGCCTTGTCAATCAGCATTCCCAAAGGCGAAAACACTTACCAGGCATTCCGCAGTGATGTCATCACAGGACTCTGCATGACCAAAGCATTGACATGGTTCGCAGATGCCACCAAAGATTGTGCCGTTAACTCGTCTGTGCCGAGGCCAACAAGACTGGAAGAAAGATAGTGTTTCTATCAGTCAGTCTTAGGAAGTAAAAAATGAAAAAAAAAAGTGGTTTTTTTTCTTTGTTTGTTTCTGTTTTGGGATAAAAGAAGATAATTTAGCTAGAAAACTCATCAAATGTCATCGTCAGAGAGTTGACATTATTGCAACATTGCTACAGAGCTATTCCTGCTGACACTGGGGCTTTGTACTGACCTTAGCGTTACTGGCAGGCATGAGATTAGAGGAAGCATTAGCTTGGTTTCTCTTCTGAAATGGTAAAATAAAGCAAAGATATAAAGAATTGAAATATGACAGTCAAAGCCAAAAGAACAGATGGGACAATAGAAGGAAAAGTATGGGGGGAAAGCAGCAATTATAAAAGGACTCTTGAGAAAATCTTTGCCAAAGAGAGTACCCAACATCAGCCCCACGCTATTCTGATTCTCTGGTATGTGCTGCCTTTCCTAGGCACTAACTGCACTTAATGGGGCAGTGGTGATTCAATGATAGAACTCTTACCTTCGATGTGGGAGACCTGGGATCAATTCCCAATCAATGCACCTCATGTGCACTCACCACCCATCTATCAGTGGAGGTTTGCATGTTACTATGATGCTGAAGAAGAGCTTCTAGACTAAGACAGACTAGGAAAAAAGGCTTGGTGATCTTCTTCTGAAAAACAGCCAATGAAAACCCTACGGATCACAAAAGACCAATTCACAACTGATGCGCAACCAGTCATGAGGATAGTGCAGGACCAGCCTGCATTTCATGTCCTTGTGCATGAAGTCCCCATTAGTCTGGGGCCGACAGGACAGCAGCTAACAACAACCGCCTTAATTCTATTGTTGTCACAAAATCTTTGAACTCGTTTTGAAGAAAGGCAGCACTCTGATCTTACATTTGACCTTACAAATATAGCTGACATCTAAGTGTACATAATTCATATTTTTCATTGTAAATTTCCTCCATCCTATTATTGTTGTTGTGTTGTTAGGTACTATTAAGTCAGTTCCAGCTCATAGGGACACTATATATATACAACAGAACAAAACACTGCCCAGTCCTGCGCCACCCTCACAATCGTTGGTATCCTTGAGCCCATTGTTGCAGCCACTGAGTCAATTCATCTTGTTGAAGGTCTTCCCCTTTTTTGCTGGCCCTCGACATTACCAAGCATGATGTCCTTCTCCACGGACTGATCCCTCCTGATAACATGTCCAAAGTATGTGAAATAGTCTCACCATCCTTGCTTCGAAGAAGCATGCTGGTTGTACTTCTTCCAAGACATCCTATTACGCCTTCTCAAATTTCATGAAATAGTTTCATTTTATGGTATTATGCTACTATAATTTTGACCATATTCCTCATCCCCTATTTAAAATGTGAAACACTTTCTTCTATAAAAACGAAATTCTGATTAAAACAGGACAATTACCTGTGTGTCAGTGTCTGCTCTTAGTCCACTGTCACTCTTCATTAAGTTTTCCAAACTGAATGGGGATGCAAATTAAGTGCGAGTAGCTTATGATCCCTCTCCAGTTATAATCAGTTTTTTTGGTTATTTTCTATATTTCTGGATGGTTAAATACAACAAAATATATCACGAAAAGGCTTTTTTTTCCCAGTTGAAAATGGAAACAAGACAGAAACCACTGAAGTAATAAAGTATATAGAACTGTGTTGTGTATTGTTGAAAATGTTCCTCCTGCCTCAGGATATGAGGACTCTTAAATTGGAACATCAGTAACAAACACATAAAAAAGGGATGGGCTGATACTTCATATCTGAAAGGAAAGCAAAAGCAACTTTCCTCCTCATTTGGACTGTACAAAAAAGAAGGTGTCAATTGTCTCTTTCTAATAAATCCTTTCCATTAAAATTTTTGCCACCCTAGACTCATTATAGAAGTGATTTCTTTTTGCAGTATATATTTTTAAAAAACTGACAAAACTGCACACCCAGAAAGGGGTAGAAATCAAGGGCATAAAAAAATAGAGAAAGAAATGGACTTACTGTTGTCAGGACACATATTCATGGAGTTTTCCTTAAAACTATGATTTTCATACACTGCAAGTGAATTATTTATCCCATATCCTCTTTCCTCAAACTTTCCACCTCCTTATACATCTCAGTCAATGATATCATTTCATTTGTGGTCGGTGTCAGCTGCCATCAAGTTTGCTCCAAGTCGTGGTGACCCCATGTGTACAACAGAGTGAAATGGTGTCAGGGCCTGCACCAGCTTCACAATCACTGATATGTTTGAGTCCATTGTTGCAGCCACTGCATATTTTGAGTGCTTTCAAATCTAGGAGGCTCATCTTCTAGCACAACGTAAGACAGTATCCTGTTGTGATTCATAGGGGTTTTATTGGTAGATTGCCAGACCTTTCTTCCTGGCCTGTCTTAGTCTGGAAGCTTGGCTGAAACCTGTCCACCATGGACGACCCTGCTGATATTGAAATCCCGGTGGCATAGCTTCTGGCATCATAGCAACATGCAAGCCACCACGGTATGACACACTGACAGGTGGTGGTTCATCTTATCAGTCACAGAGAAAATGAAAGCTATCAGAAGGCAAGTTTCATCTTTCAACTACCAAGTCTACTAGCGTCTTCATATTCCAAGTATCTTTGTTGTATTTCCCTCTTAAACAATGTGTGTGTGTGAAGAGTTTTTTCTCCTTTCTAAGAAATATCATTAGACTTGTAATCCGAATTCCATTATCTGTTGTCTTCCCAGTATTTCCTCTACTGTTGCATCAGTAATAGCTGTATTTCTATTGGGTCATTACTATCAGCACTGTATCTATAACTATCTATCTATCTATATGATTTAGTATCTCCCATCAAAAATAAACTAAGTAGAAAAACAACAAAAAGACTCCCTAATTATCGCATAACTTTGCAGTTACCTGTTTTTCTTTTCAATAAAACTACTCTGAAGAGTCTCCTTTTCTTCCTCACTTCCTTTCACACTTCATTCCATTTTAATCTGTCTTGTGCCACCACCACTCTATTAAAACTGCTCTTGTCAGTGCCACCAGATGCCAGGCAGCCAAATCCAATAGACAGTTCTATTATTACATCTTGCCTGACCCCCCATCAACATTTAGGCCAGCGGATTCATAGGGTTTTCTTGGCTGTAATCTTTATGGAAGCAGATCACCAGGCCATTCTGCTGAACTGCCGCTCGATTGCATTTGAACCACCAATCTTTAGTAGTTGAGTGTAAACCATTTGTGTCACCAGAGACCTGTCTAGAATCTTAGTATTCTCAAAATGTATGCTCATCAAATACTTGTTAGCTAAATAAAAATATGAACCCCCCTATGAGGTGGTTAATATTATTTGCATCATAGAGAAAATGCAGATTTTGACTGAATCCCCCCCTTTTTTTAGTACCTCACTTTGCTTTCACTTTCCTACTTAAACCACCTCCTAAGTGAAATGAATTATGATGGTACTCGCTCAGTAGGTAAGAAAAATATTTAACTGTGGAAAGAGTTATAAGAAATTAAATACAAATGAGGAAAAAGATTTTGAATCAGTATTGTGGCCCCGAATGAAGTAAAAGAGAATGACTTTATAATGGAGTCATTTAATCTGTTTTTGACTAGATGTTCTAGCCACCTAGAATTAAGACATTAATCGTCATTAAAGTTTATTCAACTTTTAAGGGATCCCAGAATATTAGTGAAAACTAAACCAAAATGACTGACTCTATGTGCCAAGCTCAATAAAAAAAGCAAATGAAATCAGGAAAGATAGGATTGGAGAATGGTGGGTCTAGGGTAAGTAGTTTTGATAAAGAAAGGTAGGAATTATTACAATGGAAAAGGAATGAAGAAGTCAGAGAGAAACTCCAGAGTTCCAGAATTCATTGTTTCCTGATTTGATTAAGTTCTTTTACAGATTTCAAAGTAAATTTATTTATCAAACAATTATTGTATGACAGCCACAGGTTGGTTTCATTACCCCATCTCTGCTTTTTTGTTGCCATTCTTTTTCACATTTGTATGCCTCTCTTTGATTATCTCCTATCTAATTGTTACCATTACTTAGCATCCAATTTGAGATTTGTCCACTACAGCATGCTTTCCCTGACATTGCTCTCCACTGGAATAGCTCACTCCTTTGAATGATTATGGCACTTATGTTTGTACCACTTACTGGTCCCTTAATTATATAGTGCTGGTTCATTTAATGTTTCATAGGTATTTGTTCTGTCTCCCTCACCAGATTGTTAGCTCTTTAGGGACAGAGATTATGCTGTATATTTTTTGATACTTCCCTCAACATCTAGTGCAGAATTTATCAAAGATTCTCAATAAATATTTCTGAAGAAAGGAAGGAAGCAAAGATAAGCATAACTAATTAAATATTTCTAATATTCAGGCAGTTTTATATTCAATGGGCACTTGGAGCTGGTGTAAAAGATGATGAAGAGGACTAAGAATAACTAATGTGGGAATAAGTATTAAAGCAGGAGTACAATCAAGGTATTTATTATTTCAGTTGAAATAAGAACTTAAAGGTTCAAAGGGAGCTTTCTGGTTTAAAATCAAAACCACAAGGCTCTTAATAAAAGAATACACTTCATCAAATGTGGCACTACATGTAAAATCAAATCTGGCTTGGTATAAGTAGTTCATATCCCTGATTATTTTTTTCTTCTCTGCATGAATTTTGGAAAAGCAACCACAATGAATTACATTCAGTTTTCTTTCTAGATTGGTGAATCTGAAGCCAGTTAAAGAAAACACGTGTCACAAATATGACTCTAAGCCCTGCATATTCTCTCACAGCATGCATTATTTTAAAGTACAAGAGAACTGACAAAGCAATGCCTGGAGTATTTCTACAAATGGCATAATGTGGTAGTGTTCTGAAGTGGAACATCTTGGAACACTCAAATGATACCTTAAAGGCACCATTTTTGAAGAATTTAAGCTCATATTTATCTGCAAGCCATGCTCACTATCAGAGAAATGTTGTTTACATTTTTTGACCAGGTTTCAAGTAAAACCAATTTTTAAATCACCTAAAAGAAAATATACAGAAGTAAATACAAATTATTACCTTAAAATGACATGATGTGGTATTAAGAAACATTAATTATAAATCTATAATATTGAGATACCAACAAACAGCTTAATATCTAGATGCCAAACACAGACATTTATGGAAACATAAATTTTTCGGTTATATTAAGGCAAGAAATCTCAAAAAAATAATTTCAAGACATAATGTGGTAAACACTTTATTCAAAAGCTATGACTTTTTGGCAAACATTCAGGTTTCTTTTTTAGTGATATACTATCATTTGTGTAATCATTGATGGGAAAACTAAAGTCTTTTTAGAACAGAATATTGAAAACAAATGAATAAGGAAGACCTAAGAAGAACTGATGTCTTTGAGTTATGGTGTTGGCCAAGAATATTGAATATACTATGGACTGTCAGAAGAACAAACAAATCTATCTGTCTTGGAAGAAGTACAGCCAGGATGCTCCATAGAAGTGAGGATAGTGATACTTCATCTCGCTTACTTTGTACATATTAACAGGAGAGACCAGTCCCTGAAGAAGGACATCGTGCTTGGTAAAGTAGAGGATCAGTGAAAAAGAGGAAGACCTTCAGTGAGATAGACTGACACAGTGGCTGCAACAATGAGCTCAAACATAGCAACGATTGTAAGGATGGCGCAGGATTGGGCAGTGTTTTGTTCTGTTGTGCACAAGGTCCCTCTAAGTTGGAACCAACGCCATGGCACCTACCAACAACATAACAGCAACAACATATTGAAAACAACATTGAAGGTACTGAGAATGCACTCAGGCTATATTCTTGCAAACTTACTTCACAAGAGGAGCCACTATACCCTGACGGACACTGACAAACTTCCACAGCTGCTGCAATGCTTCCGTCAGTAGGATAGGGAACAGCAGACTCAAGGGTAACAGCAGTCAACCTGGGACAGAGGGGAAAAAGAGATGGTAAAATGCAAACAAGCTCTTAGGTATCACATAACTATATAGTAACAATGCTATAAATGCAAGCAAAATATCTATGTATAAAAAGTAGACTAATGAATGAGTGGCGCTCTGGTCACTCATTACGTTAGGTAAGTCTGCTCAGTTAAAAGTGCTCACAACCACCACCACCAGCACGTGCTGAAAAGATCTGAAATGTTCTTGCTCAACACTTGGTTCTGGTCTATGCTTTTGACTTCCATTTTTGAAGATAGACAGGCATATATTTGAAGGGATTTTTATAACAGAAAATAGCTCCATGCCTGCTTGATTTATTTTAACATTCAGACTAGAAAAGCAGGAAATAGTATTCCACCTGAACGTTTAAATTCAAAGAAAAATGGAAGCTATTTTTGTTTCTTTGTCTCAGAGATAAACCTGCATGCAGGCAGGTATAAGTGAAACTTTCTCAGATAATCAGTTGAATTACAGAGAACTATTTCTCTTACTTTTTTTTGCCTAAATTAAATTCACTGTACTCTGTATCTCTGGGTTTCATTTTATTGGTATGTCTGTAAAATCTGGTGACTTTAGCAGAATGATTTCACATAACTCAATATTTTAGAAAACTCTGGTTCGGCCAAATTGAAAATTGGAGAAAAATGCTGTTACATAAGTTGGATATATGTATGTGTGTGTGTGTGTGTGTGTGTGTGTGTGTGTGTATGTGTGTGCACAGGATCTGATCTTTTATTTTTATACATACATTTTAATAGTCTAGAAAAAAGTTTGTTTGGCCAAATGGGAAATTGGAAAAAAATGCTACTACATATATTGGATATATGCATATGTATGTATGTGTGTGTGTGTGTGTGTGTGTGTGTGTGTGTGTGTACACACATGGGCTGTAACTGATCCTTTCTTTTTAATACATATCTTTGCTCTCAAAAAACTCTGCAAACTCAATATGCATTCACTAGTTAAATAAATGCTATAAAATCTCACTGACTTTATCTAATTTTTTTTTAAAGAAAATTTTAATAGCTTCATTAAGAACACAGATTTAGGAGTCAGACAGAGTAGGATTCATATCTTGCTTCTGATACTTAACTAGTCTTATAACCTAGGAAAAATTATTTAATCTCATTTACATCACACATCTTGAGTCTCTATCACAGAGATAATATTATAATTCATTCATCATAAGCTTGATTAAAGGATTAAAGGAACTAATGAATGTAAAATTCTTGATATAATGCATAATACACCCAAAAAACAAACAAACAAAAATACATAGTAGGTAATTATTAAGTAGATATTTTATTAACGTATTTTCACTGACTGTTGAAAAAGGATAAAAATGATGAGTAGTAGAAGAATTACTATTTGTCTTTCAAAAACCTAGCTTTTTATCATTTTAATGTATTAAAATAAATTTTAAATAAACTCTAAGCACAAAATGAAATGACTGTTACTGACTTATAACAATAATTAATTTTTTACTGATTGCTCAACCCTCATAACTCACAATATGACATCCTTTAACTGTGAGAAAGATGCAACTGACGTTTCCTAGGGTATACATTCTGAGTTGCTTTCTCAAGAGTGGCGCTAGACTTTTATTGATTAGTGATTCCCATTTACCAAGTTACTTGCCAGATTTGGGACTCTATGCTGCAGTCAATCTGGAGGACACATCTAATAAGCTCAGAATGAGGTTAAAATGTATCTTGAATAGTGACAACCTTTAATCAAGTTGTAAGCATTTCAGTAACAAGTTTCTAAAATCTTTATTGCTTTCACCCTCACATTACTAACCTAGACACTTGATAATATCTTACTAGTCCACTGCTAACCCTAGACTTCTTGATCATACAAGATCAAGAAGAAGCAGAAAAGGAAAGTTAGCTTAAAATCTCAGAAAATAGGCAGTTGGGTAGAATTGTTGTTGTAGGTGCTCTAAAGACAAGTGGATTACCTTTAGCTATAGGTTAACTCAACTGCACTTTCTTGAATGTATTTTTCTCTGGGGCACAGCTTGTACCACCTGGCAGGATGTCCTAGACTGGTAGGTATTAAAAAAATCACTGTTTTATAGGGTTAAGGGTATATGTAGCCTTTGAAAATCTCTAACTAACTCTTTCTTCACTCCTCCTCCATCACCACCAGTTAAACTTGTACATGAAGAGTTGCATTGTCACTGGCAATTCTTCTTAATGCAACATAGGGTTTCAAAGAGTTAGTAAACTAAGGATAGCACTTGCTTATGCTGACCTGAGCTTATGAGCCACTGCTTGAGAATAGAGACTCTGTCATGTCATCTATGGACCTAGCATAAATGCCTCAATAAATATTTAATGCACTTTCCTTGAATAGATGGATGGACAGATGGATGGATGGATGGATGGATGGATGGATGGATGGATATAAGACTAAATAAATGAGTGAATGAACGAAGGAATAAATAGATGAAAGGAATGTAGTTATACTATAAACAATGGCTAACATACTCCATGACAAATGAAACACTAAAGCCTAGCATCCACATTTCAGATGAATAAAATCAGACAGATATAAGACAAATTTCTCGTTTGATTGGACAAAGAAAATAAATTAAGAAATGTTACAAAGTTAGGACTCAAGGACAGAGGTTAGAGTTCACCCGAATGTATTGTGACATCTAACTACCTGAATTAATGGACTGCCACATGATGAGCCTATATTTCTGATCATTTTAATTGCAGAATTAGATGCTTTCATGGTTGATGTACGAGTTGATTATAATGTAACACACTGTCACAAATTACTAAACAGCAGACTTGTCAACTGAATATAGATACAATTCCAGCATTTTCAGTATTACCTGATAAGCAAAACTTTAAGAAAGACTATTTGAATGTTTCAAAATAAAATAGAAGAATCAGCAATTAAATAGGGAATGATTTAAAAAATAAAGATCCCAAAACAAAAAAATTTCAGCAAATTGCCAAATTTCATTTGTCTTTTGAACAACGGATGTTCCTCTCCCTAATCTGTATAACCATTTTGAGCTTTGAGAAATTTCAATACTTAAGCATCTTTCCTAGTAATATTCTACGTTAGTATTCACTGGGCAAGCCCAGTGTTCATTAGGTTTTGCTATTTGTTAAATGGGATTTTAATGCGTTTAACAGTTTAAGTGTTACTCATGAAAAGGCAGTGGGTCCCCGCCCCCCAATATGGTCATTTTCCTTTCTTGATACCAGCCTGCATTCATTTAAATACATAATGCTGGCAGTAATAAAGTACTGAATTTTGGAGACACATGAGCTATCAAAGATTTGTCAACTAAGTCAAATGTTTTAGCTATTTCTCACTATTATTATGACTTGAAAATACAGACAAAATGATCCACGAAGAGGAAAAGAGAAAGTTATATATTAGCTACTATGGCAAATATTACAATCCTATCAGGAAACCCTGCTGGCACAGTGGTTAAGAGCTATGGCTCTTAGTAAATCAAAAGGTCGGCATTTCGAATCCACCAGGTGCTCCTTGGAAACCCTATGCGGCAGTTCTACTCTGTCCTATAGAGTCGCTATGAGTCGGAATCGACTTGATGGCAACGGGATCAGAAACATTGTCCTGCTCTTGACTTCAAGATTGTTAGTTTTACTATACTTTCCACCAGAGTTACATAGGCTGTACTACACTAAAAACAAAGATATCATACTGTGAATCAACAAAGATATTTTAATACTTTAATCTTAATACTCTTTTAAATAATTAGTTTCTTCTATCCTTCTTTTACATTGAAGATCTCTCTTTCTTTCCACTTAAAAGAATGTTGGGAGTAGCCACCATAGAAACATATTTTATTGCTGTTAAGTGGTTTTGTTTTGTTTTCAAAACATAAGAGGAGCCTGATAATTATTACTCCATTTCTAAAAAGGCAACAGAATAATTGAGTGGCAGGTCAGTGTCTGAGTGGGTCATCTGGGAAAGAGCCAAACATTTTCTCTAAGCATTTTCAATCCCACAATAAGTAAGGAAAATGATAAATTATGATACTGTTGCTGCTATTCATCAAAAATATATTAAACATTAATATAAGAGTTCATCTCTTCCTCCTTATTTTTACCAATGTACATTGTGCACACTTGTACTATTTACTATACTATCACAGATGTGCATGGCTGGCTTTCCTTCTGGACTATGATCTCCTTGAATTCGATGATCATGTACCCATCTCTGTATCCTTGTTGCTTAGCTTAAGACTATCAAATCATAATAATTACTGCTTACTGTCTGCTATCTTCTGTGCACTATAATGGGGACTTGACAAACATCATACCTCATTTAAGTATCAATGAGCCTAATACAGTAATCTTTTATACCCATGTTTACAAATGAAGAAACTGAAGCTCACAGTAGCAAAGGCTCCTGTCTAAGATATCACAGTTATCAATTGATCACAAATTTAAACCCAAGCGTGACTCCAAACCAGTAATCATCTTGCTACCTACATTACCTCCCAATATGTGTTAGATAATACATAAGGTATTTTATGTGAATTATTTTCTTATTTAACCTTCATTTTAATCTTGAAATTTAGATATTGTTTCTGCCATTGTATAGAAGAGTAAACTGAGACTTAAAAAGATATTCATGGAAGATACTCGGTATATGTTTGCTGACTGAATAAATTCAATACTTACACAACAGCATTGGGAGGTAGTTTAAGATAATGATGAGGAAACACATTTGGGTTAAAATGGTGGCTGCACCTCTTACCAACAGTCTGATGCCAACCCCGTTGTATAAATCTTTCTAAGCCATTATCTTTAAAAAATCTTCAGCTTCCCTATCACTATAATTTCTTAAAAATGTGGTTAACTATATCATTAATTTCAAAAGGTAGATGCCTACTCTGCACCTAGCAACATGACTTCTATAGTTATTAAGAGACTACGCTGTTAAGAAGAGTTTTTCTAGATAATTTATGAAATAAACTCCGTGTAATCTTTTTGGTATGAAAAATCCAAATTTACTCTAAAAGTCATATGAACACTTCATGTCTTGAAAATATTCTGTGTTTATATTCAAGCAATAAAGACACATGGGTTTGTATTAGGGTAAAGAGGCAAAAGTCAGGATGGGCTTGTTTCTGCTATGGTAACAAACAACTCCAAATTCTCAGTGGCTAAACAAGCCCTGGTGGCACAGTGAGTGGTTAAAAGCTTGGCTGCTAACCAAAAAGTAGCTTGAATCCGCCAGATGCTTCTTGGAAACCCTATAGGGCAGTTCTACTCTGTTCTATAGGGTTGCTATGAGTTGGAACTGACTCAACAACAATGGTTTTTTTTTTTTTTTTTTGCTTTTAAACTAAACAAAACAACACTCAAATCAATATCTCATACATTTGTCCTCATTTCCTTAAATTTTTATCTGTGAGTTGAAAAATAATAATTATTTCAACAACAAAAAATGAGTGGCTTAGTATTAGTAGCAACATAAAGTTTGATTAATTCAACTTAAAAATACCAAAAGCATATATTTCCTCAGAATGGCAATCACTTACGTTAAAGCTCATAGTTAAAAGATAAAAATGTATACTTGTCAACGAAGAAAAAAGAAATCACATTACAAATAATTTATAATAAAGAAAATTTTTCAAATATTTTATCAAAGACATTTGACAAAGCAAATGAAAAGCATTTATAACACACCAAAGTTCTTTGCCTTGTGTATTGTATGGTTAAAAAAATCAAAAAATATGAAAAATTAATTTTTAGGTGTGATAATGGTTACATTTGCAAAAGCACTCCCTATATTTTAGAATTACAAACTGAAATATTTACAAAAAAACAAAAACCAAACCCATTGCCATTGAGTCGATTCTAACTCATAGCGACACTATAGGACAGAGGAGAACTGCCCCATAAGGTTTCCAAGGAGCACTTGGTGGATTTGAACTGCTGACCTTTTGGTTAGCAGTCAAATTCTTAACCACTCCACCACCAGGGTTTCTGAAATATTGACAGATGAATTAAATGAAATCTGGGATATGCTTCAAGGCAATTTGGAAGGGGGTGGAAAATAAGTGAGAACATATATGAAATTGGATTATTCCTGAGTTGATAACTGTTGAAGGTGGGTGATGGGTACTTGGGGGTTCATTATGTTATTTTTTTCTACTTTTGCTTATGTTGAATATTTTCTATAATAAAATATTTTTACAATTAATAATAATAATAAAAACTAAAACTAAAGTTTATCATGTAAAATCTCCTCCAGGTCTGGGTGACTGCCCAGGGCAGCTGAGCTCCACGTGTTGCCAGCATTCAGAATGCTTTGATCCTCAGGTAGTTTAACGAGTCCCAGAGTGTGTCGCACTGGCAATTCAGTGCTTTTCTCCAGAAAAATCACACACCACTTCTGCTTACATTATATTGGCCAAAACAAGTCACATGACCGCATTTGCCCTCAAATGTTAGGGAAATGCAGTATCATGAACGGAAGAAAAATTTGGTGAACTGTACTAATGTCTACTAAAAGGTACAAGAAAAAACATATTGTGCAGAGTTCTATATCTAACAGATGTTGACGAAAAGCTGAATAGTCTCCTTGCTCGAATTAAAGATCAATGATGTTACTAAATCTAAGGGTTAGAAAATTTAGAGGATAATGATGTGCATTGAGGTTAAGTTGATTTCTCCTACATTCTTAAAAAGAGAATAAAAAGTTTTCTATTTTTATCTTCATCTGACCAATATGGACAGTGAGAAAGAAATCAATTAATTTTACTGTATTGGCTCACAGCATTCTGAGAAAGAATGGTAGCAAAAACGTCACAGTTGTGGACTCATCAGCATGTACCCTCTTCTAGATTTCTCCAAGTCTTAACGGTACTTGAAGAACATGTTATTCTTTGGAATGATACAAGTTGGATAGAAATGCTTCATATTTGTATGGTGATTTGTCATTAGCAAAGTGCTTTTGCAGACTCCTAATTCCAATTTACAGTGAGCTTTTGAGGTTGGCAGAGCAGTTGGCCTCATCTTTATTTTACAGATGAAATGACAAGTCCAAGAGGTCAAAGCCATACTTATGTTTACAACTATTAAATAACTGAGTTGAAAACAGAGGTCAGAATTCTTAACCTGCAATCCAGTACTCACTGCACTATACAATTCCATCAAATCATATAACAGGAGGCTCTAAAACTCATTTGCTGAGGCAACTGCCGTGGAAGTAAACCTTCCTTAATAAATCTAAGCATGAATTTTTTGTTGAAATAGCTTCAATTTACTTGTGCTTGCACATAGACTGTATATCAAGTTAGAAGCCTACTGTGCAAGACAAGTTGAAATCAACTGATGTTTTACAAATATGACTCAATCTACCAGTCGATCACAGATAAATAAAATATAACAAGCTTACTGACTCAGGATTCATGCTGACTTTCACCTCACCCGAAGTGGGTAGGAGTTTCAAATCTTGACATTGGCTTTTACTTCTTGAACCACAGTTCTTTAGGTAATGCAGGCAGCAAAAAGCAGGCACCTACCTGGATGAGCTCTTGTCTGTTCACATAACTACCCTCTGTGAACATGTGGCTCATGTAATGGGGAAGCTTCCGAAGACTTCAAATGAAATCAATGATTTTAAGATGGATATACACTGAAATTGCATGACATAAATCAGGAGGAAAAGCCTTTGGATTAACCAGTCTGAGAAGCAATGCTGCCAAAAATAAATAAACCCCCTAGCCATTTTTTGTCATTGGTTGTCATTCATTTTGAAAGCTAGAGGACTCATCTCCTTAGCACTGTTTAAACATCATGACAATCTCTATTTACTAAATGGGAAAAAAACATAATTAAATCATAAGTGCTGCTTCTCATCTTCTTGGCATTTTAACCCAGCTTCTATCAGAATTGCCTATGCAAAAGAGGTACACTGTTTGGCAATGGTCCTGTTTATGAATCTGCCGTTCCCACCTTTGGGAGGTGATAATGATGATTACATTTATTTGAACTATTAGAAGCGAAAGACGAACTAAGCAGCTCAGGCAAATCACAGGGGGCAGGGATCAGCAATAAAAAATCCTCCTGCAGGTGAACCAATACTTGGAGATAGTGCTTTGATTATGAGAAAGTCAAGTTGTAAGTTTGGGGTCATATTTGAGTATCTAACTCAATATGATTTAGAATGAAGATGCCATGATATTTTTATTGTTTTTATTTATTATTAGAGTAGAAAAGGAGAAGGGAAAAGAGCTCATTCAGATGCAGTTAAAGTAAAAATGTTGTCAGAAAAAAAATGACATTGTTTTAAAAATGGAAAGCACAGCAGCCTACAGTCAGTCAGGTATGGGCATATTTGGTTCCAGAAGTTCTCTCTTTAAAGGAAAACAAAAAGGAACTAATTTACAAAAGTGTTCTAGGTAATGAACACTTTATATAATTATCACATGTAATTTTCACAATGACCCTGAAAGATAGGCATTATTATTTCCACTTTACATGTGAAGAAATCAAGGCTCCACAAGGACTAATCACTGGCTGAAGGTCACACATATAATAAGCAACAAACTTGAAATTCATCTCAGGTCTGGCTCAAAGCTCACACACTTTCCTCTACACCATGTTGGCCAGTGTAGTCTCAGAGTGTTTTATAAAGATATTTGTGGTTATTTGAAGATTATGTCTTATTACAAACTATATATTATTAAGTCAAAAACTAGTAAATTAATTAATGGAAAAAATATTTTACAAACCACTTCCCAAATATGGGTACCCTGGAATCATATCTCTTTAGTTTTCCACTATATGAGCCATAAAGGGGACTTTATTTGCCAATATAGCATTTCTCAACATGTTGTGGTTAGGTGCCATTGAGTCAATTCTGACTCATAGTGACCCCACGTGACAGAGTAGAACTGCCCATAGGGTTTTCCTGGCTGTAATCCTTACGGAAGCAGATTGCCAGGTCTTTCTACCACAGAGCCACTGGGTGGGTTCAAACTGCCAACCTTTCAGTTAGCATTTGAGCACATAACAGTGTCACCAAGGCTCAGCTAAAAAAAAAACAAAACCATTGCTGTTGAGTCGATTCCAACTCATAGCCACCCTATAGGACAGAGTAGAACTGCCCCATAGGGTTTCCAAGGAGCAGCTAGTGGATTTGAACTGCTGACCTTTTGGTTAGCAGCCGTAGCTCTTAATCACTACACCACGAGACTTGGCATAGGTATCAATATTTGTCACATGTTCTGGCAGAACTGCAAAGGAATCATCAATATGATCAGAAGGCCAACACAAATTTATTCTGGGTATTTAAAACTTTAAAGCTTTAATAGGAACATCTTTCAGGAAATGAGTGCTGCACTTTCATCTGCTATTTGAAGATAATAACACTAGAGAGCTTCAAATTCACCCTCCCAACACATGCTTGGTTGCCCCATGGTAAAGGTGTGGACACTGGGAGATGCAGTTCTCGATTCTACCTGAAGATGGCATCCATCCCAAGGCTGTACGTGGTTTGTATGAGGAGTCTCTTTAAATTCGCAAGCACTGTCATAAATTCTTTTCTACTGACTGGAACATTTGTGCCATGTATGGTAAATAATTCTTCTTTAAGTGACAGAACATTAATATGCTCTTCAGATGGTAGCAGGTACACCTCATCTTGGGCTGTGCTGATTCGTAAGCCATTTCCCTAAAGAGTGAAAAGAAAACATAAAGGAGTAAAACTGTGAACAGAGGGTACAAAAGGATAAAAACATTAATACCTTATACAGCAACTTTTCAGTATCTGTATTCATAGTTGCAGTAGGCTTTTAATTTCAGGCTGACTTCCTCTGTCATACAGCATATTTCTAGTATATATGAAGGGAACCCTGGTAGTACAGTGGTTAAAGCAGCTTGGTTGCTAACCAAAAGGTCAGCAGTTCAAACTCACCAGCTGCTCTGCAGGAGAAAGATGTGGCAGTCTACTTCATAAAGACTACAGCCTTGGAAACCCTATGTGGCAGTTCTACTCTGTCCTATAGGGTTGCTATGAGTCAGAATTGACTCAACGGCAGTGGGTTTAGAGCCCTGGTGGTGCAGTGGTTAAGAGCTCAACTGCTAACCAAAGGGTCAGCAGTTCAAATCCACCAGCCACTCCTTGGATGCCCTATGGGGCAGTTCTACTCTGTCCTGTAGGGTCACTGTGAGTTGGAATCAACTCGACAGCAGTGGGCTGTTTGTTTGTTTTATGAAGGGAAGGCAATGCAATTTATATATCAGCCTTAACCAAATGCATTACAAATTATAAGCTTTTTGGTAATGCATGTCCTTGCTTCCTCGGTTAGTACATAATCAGCTGCTGATAAACGTATATGTGATTACAAACACCTTGTTACACAAGTAGTCAAAAGTTGTATATTTCAAATCTATTTGTGGGTTGCACAGAACAATAAGAAAGAAAACTTAGAAGAGTGTATTCAGCTATTGTTTTAAAGAATTTTTCTATAAGATTGCAATACAAAAACAAACTAACAAAAAAATAAACAATAAAAAGCCTGTAGTCTAACATTTACAAGAGGATAACAGCATCATAATAAGGAGCGTATCAACTGATCTATCATATTTGGGTTATCCCTCTTAATTCATTCATATTAATAATACAGACAGTCCCCAGATTACAAATGAGTTCCATTCCTAAATCTGTCTTGAAGTTGAATTTGTACATAAGTCAGACCAATTAGGTACGGTTCATACTTAATATCAGTTAGTCAAACGCTTCTCTTAGTATACAGTATATAGCTTACCTTTCTTTGTATAAAAGACATTAAAGAAACACTTCCAGATACACTAAAACATCTTTAACATAATAATACAGTAATAATAATGTTTTGATGCATGTCACAAAGTAACAACCATTTGTAATTATGAACCACTGTAGGTACCTCAAATTTTTAATATAATAGGCTTTATGGGGGTAGGTTCATAACTACAGGTTGCATGTAAGTTGGACGTTCGTAACTCAGGGACCGCCTCTATATAAGTTCTCAATATTTTACATTTAGAGAATTCTTTTCACTTCAAAAGAATCTAGTTATAATTCTAATTGCAAATTATTTATTTATTTTATATATGAAATCCAGACCACTTCATCCAGTACTGGAAATATTCATTTTAGAAAAAGAATTTGGTTACTGATTTTGGGATAAAGGTCCTAGTTTTACCCCTAGCAAGGCAGCTTTTGTCTTGGCTCCAGAGAAATAACCATTGGAGTAGTTAGGGTGCCTTGGTCTGGACTTCCAGCCACATCTAAGAATTTGGCTGGTGAGTGAGAGTTGACCAGACTAGAAAAGACTCACCTGGGAGGCCAATATTAACTAGCCTCAGGAGGCATAATTTAACTCATTTTGCAGGACTGGTCAGTAAAAACCTGGGAACATGGAGGTTCAGGGAGCTTCCTGATTGATGAGAACATTTGCTCTTGGAAGGGCATTATGTCCCTTGGAAAATGAAAGCCTCATGTTGGGAGCCCTCCCAGACTTCACCTGATGCACTTCTTCACTTGTATTCTTTTCAGTTATAATAACTCTGTAACAATAAGTATGGTATTCTCTCTGTGAATTCTGAGAGTCATTCCAGTGAATTATAGAACCCAAAGAGGCAGTAGCAACCAACAGGTCAGAAAAATAAGGGTACAGTGTGGATTCTCAAGGTTGTGGCTGGCATCCTGAAAGGGTAGTGGGAAACCAGCCCCAGATGTGTGGCCAGCAGGTCAGAAGGTTGAGGTGTTTTGTGGACTTCCCAAGCTTGTGGTTGGTGTCTACCTATTTGGCAGTCTGAAGAAGCATCCTTTTAATTTGTGATCTCTGACCTAGTTCTGGGTGTAAGTGTCAGAGAGAGAGTGAGTGCCAGAAGGGCTGTTGGTGATAAGAATGGAGAAGTAGGAATATGAGAGTTGGATCTATCTCCATATTAGGGGGACTGGATTCCTGCTGATTATTATCACACACTGATTCACATGCACAAAGGTTGAAGACAAAGAGATCCTGGTGTCAAATCAGCACCTAAGCATTTGTAATCATAAATATGCATGTGTGTGTAAGCCTATGAGTGTGTGTGTGGGGATGTGTGGCATGCATCATTAGACAGGAAGGTTACATGAAAGAGTTGGAAAG
Organism: Trichechus manatus latirostris; assembly: GCF_000243295.1. Classification (NCBI taxonomy): domain Eukaryota; kingdom Metazoa; phylum Chordata; class Mammalia; order Sirenia; family Trichechidae; genus Trichechus; species Trichechus manatus. Next base: position 45,175,556 of record NW_004443938.1, read on the forward strand.
GTCCTGTGAGACAACTTTAGGTTTCCAGCATTTGGAATTTCCTATGGCCTTACAGATTCTGAGAGCAGTTTCTCTTTTATCTTTCTTAAACTAAATTTTTTACCTAGGATTTTAAAATCAAGATTTAACTATGCCTAAAAACATACGTTTTCTTTTTCATTTACTTCTGCCCAATTTAAACAAGGAAATATACAATAAAATCTACTTGGAGTAAAGGGAGATGGAAAAATATAATTATGTAAATCAGAACTTGCCCAGACAATTTTACCAAACTTACATTCTTGGAAACTTGACCATTATGTTTTAAATTAAACTCCAAGTCTTGCCTAATAGTGTCCCTTATCATTGGAACCCAATGAATATGCCTAGTCTTCTAGATATGTCTCGGAGTGAAATATAAGATTGGCATAAATAATAGAACATTCCTAAAGTATGATATTTTTCTTTAGTAGTATGTAAATCAGTATCAAATCAACCAGGTAAAAGATAACATAAGTGACCTCAAATAACATAAAGGTATACAATAGCCAACACAAATGACATTCTCCATACTGTACCTCCAAGATAATCATAAGCTGGAGTGTGCGTTCTGTATCTTCTTCCTCTTCTTCTAGGTCGTACGATATGGTAAATGTCAATTGTCCTCCAACTGCTGTGAGCTAGAAGAGAGAAGATGCATAGTTATTAGAGGATAGAAGACGGTATTTCAACTGGATTTTACTTATTATTCTAAAATAAGTTTATTGTTCCAGAGGATGGCATTTGGAAGAAACAGAAATAACTAGAGTACAGAGTTGAAATGATAGACATTTCTTTAGGAGTAACCTTTTTATGAACCTTACCCATCAGCTGTAAGCCTGACACAAATATAAATTCATGTATTATTTCCCCCAGTACTGCAGACTTGCTGAAATAAGTTAAGCTCCTGGAAACGAAACACGGCCTCTCCTGTCATTTCCCTAGTCTACAGTTTGAGTTTTACAAACAGAGTAGGATCTTTGTCAAAATTGGGAGATTTCTACCCATCCCTGAGGGTCACTGATTTTCTGTGGACCTGCATGCTTTCAAAAAAGACATCACTCCATTTGACAGGCACTTTACATAGACCATAAGGTACGTGGGGACATATTGTCAGTTAAATAAAAATAAAAAGGTAGCAGTAACTTTTATATTCTGATAAAATTTAATCAAAACTGCCAAAGAAGGTATACTTCCTTCCCCTGTACACTCAAACAAACTTAGTTTGAATGAATGTTGTTATCTCCTTTTCAGTAAGCAAATATTTTCCTTCTAAAATGCATGCCAAACATCATGCAATGTATGCTTGAGGTATACATACTTTGTCATTGACACTAATCTTGAAGAAAAATAAATTGGAAAACAAGATCATTTATAGGACAGGAATCAAAATTAGGGCTGTGAGTGACAGATTCAATGCAAACGGTGCTGTCCTTTTTTTTTTTTTTAATTCCACTCCAACACTATAAATAAAGACATTCATAAAACAAAGATGATGGTTTGTATTCTGTTTCCTGCATGCTGACATGCAGAGACCCAGCTTCACATCAGTTGGCTCTCTTTGTCCTTTCACGGCAGACCCTGACCAGAAAGCAATTCCTGGCAATGCACTGGATGGATGAAGAGGAACCCTAATTCCTCTCAGAGTTGTTCCGTGGGGAATGGCACCCAGTCTACTGTGGCTTATTAAACAGGATTTTTAAATTGCAGCTCTGCAATGCCTTCTAAGAGCTCATTACATGGATCTCTATAAGGAACTAAAACTCAGAAAACTTTTATTCCCCTGCTCCACTGAGAAATGGCCCTACTCTAATGTCTTTTTATATATAAAATAATAAATATCAGCCTGGACTATAGCATTTGGCATTATTGTGAGTAATGAGGGGTGAACCTATGTAAAAGGTTTTTGGTTCTATTAAGATAAGCATCCAAAATTTCACGTAGCATGCTTGTTCAAATCAGCTATATGTTTTTTCAGTAAGACAAGTCTTGAAAGTTCAGAGAGAATGTTTTACATATCTTAAAGGGGACTGAACTATTTAGAATTTTCTAAATTAATAAAAATGTTTAGGGAGAAGTAGGGACTGAGTTAGAGAAGGACATTGAGAATAGGTCTGTAGCATTCCAAAAATTTTGCATTGCCAAAGATATTTTGGCTATTTAAAATGTGGATGACATGTTATTTTTCTGGAATTATATTTCCAATAAAAGAAAGGAAAACATCGACTTCAATTAATTCTTAATTTCTTAAATTAATTTTAAAAATCACTATGTCATTGTTGCTGTGTTGTGCGTCATCCAGTGGATTCTGACTCATAGAACTGCCCTAGGCTATAATCTTTACAGGAGCAGATCAGCGGATCTTTCTTCCCTCAGAGCCGCTGGTGTATTAAAACCACCAACCTTTAGTTAGCATTCCAGCTGTTAACCATTGCACCACCCGACCCATTGTCCTCGAGTTGATTCCAACTCTTAATGACCCCATAGGGTTTCTGAGGCTGTACATCTCTGTGGAAGTGGACAGCCACATCTTTCTCCTGTGGAGCTGCTGGTGGTTTCAAACCGCTGACCTTTCGGTTAGCAGTCAATCGCTTTAACCACTCTGCCACCAGGGCTCCTTAAAAAAATTACCACATGTACCTAAATATAAGGAAATTTGAATTAAAGGTGCTATCCCAGTTTACCAATAAAAAGAATAAAAGTATGTATAATTTAAATATTTAAACTTTTAAGACTATAAATGAAATAAAAAAATGTTCACTTCTAAAATTTGTTTTGGTAATGTATTAACCAAATACATGCCTGTTTATAATAGGTATAAAAGCACACAGCATATAAAGTAATATTATATGGAAAAGGAAAGAGAGGTAGAAATTGGGGAAAAATGAACAAATATATAGAGAGAACAAGAGTCTTATGTGGGTCAATGATAATTTAAAAAAAAAAACAAAACAAAAAACATGAACAAGGGAGTAGAATTAATTCAACCCAGTCTCCTGAGAGCTAATAATACTGATGATGATGAATTACTTTTTTTACTCCCACATTTCATGAAAAAGATTTTTTCCAACTCTTTCATAAATATTTGACATTCATTCTTTGGCATCATTGGAACCATCATTTGATTGCTTTATTTACCTGAGTAAATCAATTTTACGCCCAACCAAGTTATGTAAAAAAAAGGACCATTTTAAAAATATGTATGATTTTGTTGGAGCCTTGGTGGCACAATGGTCAAGAACTTGGCTGCTAACCAAAAGGTTGGCAGTTTGAATCCACAAGCCGCTCCTTGGAGGCAGATCTACTCTGTCCTATTTTTAAAATGTGCATGATTCTGTTATCTGATCTTTCATTCCCAAATCACAATTATCCATGTATATAATATTAGGATTATAGTCTTTTGCATTCGTCCTAAAGGTGTATATTTATGAGCAGCTCTACATAACTACTTAGTTACTTAAGTGATTTCTAAAAACAGTTGCTTAAGATATTCTGCAATTTAGAGGTCCCTAGGAATAATTACTTATTCTGTTTAATTCCTTTGCTTCATTTTTCCTTCAACTCCATAAAGTAATCTCTTTATAATCAATAAAATCAAGCATTCCATGATACTTTCAGCTAACATTTCTTCCCCAAAGAGAACATCCTATAATATGAAAGACTTTGTAACAAGTTGATTATAAAACAACACCTTTTTTCTGAGGGATATTAAGTTTTTTGGGGTAGAAGTGTTTGATTATATTCAGGGTATAAATTTTCCCATCCTGTAGCTTTAGGTGAAGAACTATCTGCCTTTCTTCCATCTAACTACTCCTCCATATTCCAGACACCATCTTTACTTGACTCCTCGATATCCTTGTTTCCCCACTGTCCCATATCTCCTTCCATGTCCCAATCTTTCCTCTCTCCATCAAACCAAATGTGCACAGGGATGTCAATTATCAATTGACTTTACTGTCTCCTCTAGCTATTATTTATGATTAGTTATTCATCTCACTGTCAAATTTTGAGACATGAGTATTATGTTTTATTTCTGTCTAGTCACCTTTTCCTATTTTATCTCCTGCAGCCTGTCTTTCACCTTTCTCACTCCATTAAAAAGTGTTTCTAGAAAGGTCATTTATAAGCCCTATCTAGCAACCACTAATGACCCTTTTGTTTAGTTTTATTCTTAATCGTTACGTGACATATGATACTACTTACAACTCTTGTCTCGTCTCCCTTGTCTTCTATTACACTGAAATTTCCTGATACTACTCCTCCTGTCGTGGTCATATAGACGTGACCACGTCTTGTTTATATATATACAAAGCCCTGGTGGGGCAGTGGTTTAAGCATTTGACTGCTAACCAAAAGACTGGCAGTTCAAATCTACCAGCCGCTCCTTTGAAACCCTATGGGGCAGTTCTACTCTGTCCTATAGGGTCACTATGAGTCAGAATAGATATATATAATACATATATATTTTTCTGCCTTTCTATGCTCAGTGTTTGGATGTCTCTAAGGCTCTGTTCTCAGTCTTTTTTTAGTACCCATTCATATTGACTTTTTTAGAAAACTCATTGCTCTCTCATGGATTCAACTACATTTACAATTGGTTCTTCAATCTGCATCTTCAGTCCTATCCTCTGTCCCCTAGTGAGTATTTGTGTAATAATGTCTCCAACACTCAACACGCCCAAAATTAACTTCATTATCTGGAACTTCCCAGATCCCAAACTTGATCTCTTTCCTAACTTCAATGACTGAGTCAAGCCAATTGCTTTCTCTATTTTAAATTGGAAAACTTAGGTTCAGTGTAATATTGTATTCACTTTATCCCTTATATCAGATTTGTTACTCAATCCTAATCTCTTGCAATGTTTTTTGTCTAACTTTCCGTTCTCATTGCCACATCAAACTTACTAGGTGCTCTTAAAGCATCTGTTTATTTCTCTGCCTTCAGTGTTCTTCTTGGGAAAAGCTTCATTAACTATTACTTGCATTTTTGCACTTTCTTAATGTGGAACCTCCAATAACTCTGGGCTATGTAACATTATTCAAGTTTCTATGTGGTTGCAATACCCTCCAGGATCTAACTAGGCCCATGTTTACAAACTGTACAGAGGTGCCCCAGATAGCTGTAAGAAACTCACATAGGTACCGTGCAATATTTTAAATGTTTAAAGGACACAGTAATACTAGATATTTGATGGACACTGCAAGAACAACTCGCTCAAGGTTGTTCACAAATTTAACATTAGATAATGCTACATTTCTTTTAATGGTGTTCTCAAAATTTTGAGCGATGTTTTTGTTTACTTGTACTTTTGGTCATATAATATCTTTGTTAAGCAGGATTTTCAGTGGTTGCTGTGATAAAAAGCAAGTATTGCACGAAACTCAAGGTAGAACAGGAAATAAACGTAATGGCATCCAACCTGATTCTAAGATTTGAGAAGGTGTATGCTGTCCAACAGGTAAAAGATCTCATTAGTAAGTAATTGTGGCTATTTAAGAAGGAAATAAAATATTATTTTGTCTTTAAATTTATACTTACATACATTATTTTTTCAAATGGTTACTAGGTTGTTAGAAAATAAATATTTGTTAATTTGTTTGGCCCTAATTACTTAATAAATGTACTGTTGGACATTTCTTTTGGTCCAGGAGGCACTGTGGAAAAATTAAGGAGAAACTAAAGTACCATAAGGAGCTCTGGTGCCTCAGTGGTTAAGAGCTTGGCTGTGAACCAAAAGGTCAGCAGTTTGAATCCACCAGCTGCTCCTTGGAAACCCTATGGGGCAGTTTTACTCTGCCCTATAGGGTCGCTATGCGTCGGAATCAACTAGATGGCAGTGGGTTTTTTTGAGTCAAGTACTGTAAACTGAGAAAGTTTGGAAACCTACTTTCTGGGCTCTCTTAATATCTATTATTTTTGCTACTTATATTTGCATAAAGTAATTTTTCTGCTGGAATTTTCATGCCTACAATTGTCCAACCATTCCAACCTTGCTTTTCCTTTCTTTGCCTGGCTTATATCTCTCAAGTCAGAAGACTGCAGAAAAAGATTTTTAAGTGATATCCCCAAAATCTATTGAAGTCAGTGGCAACCAATGAAAAATTTGGATTCTAACAACACGTAGCATGCTATTGGTAAGTTATGCATCCAGTGAATGATTTTAATTTTTGACAATCTTGCACCTTGTAGACACAATTATTAATTTTATTTCTGAAACTTTCAAATTAGTCCATTTCGGGGAAAATTTTGATTTCTGTAATTTTACAGAGCGTTGTATGCACAGCCAATAGAACATTCTGTATCCTCCTGCTTTGTAGGAACTAAACTGTTATCTTTTACTGGATAGAGGAATACAGTTTTTCACAGGTAGAAGGAAGTAGAATTTTAGTTCACACTGGGCAATCTTTATATTTACTGGGTGGATTGGCTATATTTACCAGAGATAAAGGTTGTATCTCTTTTTGATAAAAAGAGGAAATGAATTTAGTGAAAGTAGCCCATTCCATAAGGGTCCCAAAAGACTGACATTTTGCCTCTTTATCCATATCTATTAAGAGAAATTCTCTGCACAGAGATTCTGAGATCAAATTGAGAAGGCACTGCAAGGATAGGAAACAGCACCCATCCATTCTTGGAGATGGTTCTGGTGCCGGGCCCTTCAGTTTCCTGATCCTCAAATTCACCCCACTAACAAAAGAACCACACAAGTAGCTGTTTCCCATGAGCACCTGTTTTAATTCTACCTTCACAGGAAAGGTAGAACAGATTGTTTGCAAGTAACATTATAGTTACTATGCAATATATAACCTAATGTCACACATAATAATGTAGTATGCATGCAGAACATGGCATTAAAGATTTAATGAGGCAGGAAAGTTTTCCCTCAAGAGTGGAAAAGACTAAAGGTAATTCATAAAACTAAGCTTTACAAAACTGTTCGGTATTAGGCTACTTGTGTTCATACCTCTTTTTTTCCCCCCAATCTCAAGAAATATGAATTGTGGGGTGAAGGGTGGGTGTGCTATTGAGGATAATATATCTGGAGGGGAAATGTTTTTTATAAGTAAGCCTAGAATATTTGGTTCTCTGATTTTGTCAGATTATCATCATTCTTACTCTCCTAAATGGGGTGTAAATCCTAATATTTGCTTTTGCTTACCAGCACAAATGTTTCAGGAAGAATACACTAAAATCAAATGAAAAAAACTTTGTAATACTAAGCAGGATAAATCAAACTTATCTGTCGATTTCAATTTAGTATCACAAACAGGGCATGCAATTCTTCTTTCTAGATTCCAAAGCCCCAGAGTCTTAGACTCTGAAAAGGGACCTCACCCACGGAAGTGTTTATTAATGCATCTATTCATAGACCTCTCTTTTAACATTGAAACAATATTCCACGTTTGGCTTTGTTATGCTCTATCATACATTTATAACACAGATATAGGAGCTTGATAATTATTAAATAGAACAGATGCAAGGGATACTGAACTGAAGTACACACAAAATTTACATGGGAGGTCTTACAATTACATTGTCTTTAAGGCATAAAAAATGGACTAGGAGTTGTGAGTGATGAGCAGAGACAATGAATTTTGAAAATTTGGTTTGGAAGGCAAGAGACCAGGCTATGTAGTCCAGAGGATACAAAGATGAAAATCTTGAGGAAGTATCCTGCCTGCCTTCTTGCCTGCCTTCAATCCTCCCTTCCTTCTTTCTTTTCTTTCTGCCTGCTTTTCCTGCCTTCTTTCCTTTCCTTTATCTATGTCCTCCTTTTCTTTCTTCTTTTCTTAGGTAGCCACAGCACAGTTTTGATAGTATTTATTTTAAATGACAATAACGATGTCCTTTTCACATGTGCGACTATTAGAACTGGCTTGGGGAAAGGTCTGAGTTTGGAATTTTTTCTTGCTGGATGTAGCCACTACGATTAGTCAAGATAATTTTGCAATCTTCCATATTTGGTGTCATCTAAACTCCATAAGTATTCAAAGTAGTCATGACAATTAAGAATGTGACAGGGTCAAGGACAGAGTTCTGTGGCAGCTCATGAGAGATTCCCTGACTGTTAACACTGAATGACTGATCAGTGTCCTTGCAGCCCAGTCCTTAAACTGCTCACAGAACTCCTCAACCATATTCATTCTTCCCACATTTCACTATAACTCTCCAAATTCTCACAACCTGCCCCCTATTGAATAATTATACACAATGCTTCTTGTTAGTAATGACAAAGAATATTCATTTTAGTGTGTTGATTGACAGAGAGAAAAAAGTAATTGTGAGAAGCAATATCTTGAGGAATTGATGGACTAATATGAGTTCCCCATAAACTGTTGTTAACTTAATTGTTATTCACTTGAATAAAGTTAATCTATCTTTAGCATAAGATTTCTGTGTAATGAAGTGGAGCCAAATTATATTGTTTCTGTTAGGTGCCACCGAGTCAGTTGTGACTCACAGTGACCTCATGCACAACAGAACAAAACACTGCCCAGTCCTGCGCCATCCTCACAATCGTTGCTATATTTGAGCCCATTGCCGCAGCCACTGTGCCAATTCATCTCATTAAGAGTCTTCCTCTTTTTCGTTGCTGACCCTCTACTTTCCCAAGCGTGATGTCCATCTCCAGGGACTGCTCCCTCCTGATAACATGTCCAAAGCATGTGAGGCAAAGTCTTGCCATCATTGCTTCTAAGGATCATTCTGGCTGTACTTTCAAGACAAATTTGTTCACTCTTCTGGCAGTCCATAGTATATTTAATATTCTTCACCAACACCATAATTCAAGTGTATTAATTCTTCTTCAGTCTTCCTTTTTTATTGTCCTACTTTTGTATGCATATGAGGTGACAGAAAATACCATGGTTTGGGTCAGGCCCACCTTAGTCCTCAAAATGACAACTTTGCTTTTTAACTCTTTAAAGAGGTCTTTTGCAGCAGATTTGCCCAATGCAATGCACTGTTTGATTTCTTGACTGCTGCTTTCATGAGCATTGATTGGAAAATGGAATCCTTGACAACTTCAATATTTTCTCCATTTATCATGATGTTGTTTATTGGTCCAGTTGTGAGGATTTTTGTTTTCTTTATGTTAAACTGTAATCTATACTGAAGGCTGTATCCTTTGATCTTCATCAATAAGTGCTTCAAGTTCTCTTTACTTTCAGCAAGCAAGGCAGTGTCATCTGCACATCACTGGTTGTTAATGAGTCTTCTTCCAATCCTGATGACACATTGTTGTTCGTATAGTCCAGCTTCTTGGATTATTTGCTCGGCATAATAAACTGAATCAAAGTATGGTGAAAGGATACAACTCTGACACACACCTTTCCTGACTTTAAACCATGCAATATTCCCTTCTTTTGTTTGAATGACTGTCTCTTGGTCTACGCACAGACTCTGCGTGAGTACAATTAAATGTTTTTAAAATTCCAGAAGTCAAATTGTACCCTCTTTATAGTCAGTTATGGCAATGGGTTTGGTTTGGTTTTTTATACTCAATTATGATTCAAAGCAAATGGAATTGTAAGGATTTGATCAGTTAATAATGTTTTTTGGTTGCAGTTGAAAACCAAAGAATTAGTGATTCTCATGTAACAGGAAGTCAAGAGGAAGAAAGACTAAATTTTAAAGTACAACGAATTCCTTTTTTTTTTTTTTCTATTTCACGTATCTTCTATAAACATTTAAATCTGTTTTGGGGCACAGAAAAATATAAATACCCTGTCATAGATTGAATTATATCTCCCAAAAATACGTGTATCAATTTGGCTAGGCCATGATTCCCAGTATTGTGTGATTGTCCACCATTTTGTCATCTGATGTGGTTTACCTATGTGCTGTAAATCCTATCTCTATGATGTTGATGAGACGGGATTAGCAGCAGTTATATTAATGAGGCAGGGCTCAGTCTACACGACTGGACTGTGTCTTGAGCCAATCTCTTTAGAGATATAAAAGAGAGAAGTCAGCACAGACATGGGGACCTCATATCACCAAGAAAGCAGCACCGGGGGCATAGTGCATCCTTTGGACCCAGGGTTCCTGCACTGAGAAGCTCCTCGATCAGGGAAAGATTGATGACAAGGACCTTCACCCAGAGCCAACAAGAGAGAAAGCCTTACCCTGGAGCTGGCACCCTGAATTAGGACTTCTAGCTTCCTAGACTGTCAGAAAATAAAATTCTCTTTGTTAAAGCCATCCACTTGCGGTATTTCTGTTATAGCGTAACTAGATAACCAAGACATACCCTATGAATAGATTTGCGTAATACTTCATAGAGATGATGAAACACAAGAAAGAGTATATTCTATACAATAAATTAGTATTGAATGTTTCCTGTAAGTTTTTTGGCTTAGAGAACTACTCGCTGCTTTGTGACATACACTGATCAAGTACTGAGTTGAAACAGTACCCTATCAACAGATGTGAATAAATGGTAGCAGCCAAATTCTTCTCTGAACTGCTTTGTGTTATCAGGCCCAGACTCTAAAACAGGGTCTTCACAACAGCTGTTTGTCTTCTGTTTATTTCCTCATGTTTGGATAGTACTCTTGCTATGGGCTGAATTAATTTTTGTGTGAATACTCATTATAACAGAAATATGTATGGAATTCATAATTAAGCATTCATCTAATCAAATAAACCATAAATTATGATTTTACATATAAAAAGTTGTTTTTTTTAATGAGTAGAGTTTAAATTTTTTTTCAAAACAAAATGGTAAGAAAATGGAAAACTGTATTTTCCATGATATACAACATAGATGCTGATTAAAATAACAGGACAGATTTTAATCCAAGCTCCATTAAGTTAAAGAGAAACAGATTTCCTATTTTCACATAAATACCAAGGGTATAAAAACAAAGTATACAGTCCTTATGAAAAATATATGAGAATACTGCAAAAAAGAGATATAAGCATTTGCTATTTTCTATTTGAATGAGAATTTTAGTTAACTTTTCTCTCACTGTTGAAGGGTATTTACTACCTTGGATAGTATGTGGCTACTGTACAGCTCTTTTCCTCTTTATTGTAAAGGAGGAACAAGAAGTAGAAAACAAGTTCTTATCTTGCCCATATGTAATCCTCAATGCAGCAACACAAAGTATGGCCTGAAATGTTGTATGTTTAAAATGAGCTCAATTAATTTCATGTTACATAATTCAGATAGAAGGTATTTTGAATATCAATTTATTTCCCACAAAAGCAGAAGCCTAAACACCAGAATTTTAGACTACTGTTCTAATTTTATGCTTAATGTTATTGATCTATCACTATTCCCTTTTTTCTTGTCACTCATTTGTGAACTCTGCAGGTGATTCTTCATGACAGCATTAGGAGTTGATTGTGAATTTTAGAAGATAGAATTCTCAAAGGTGCAAGGGAAATGAAGTCACACCTCAGAGAGGAATCAATAGGCTAATAAAACACATTCCGATGCCTTCCTCCAGAATGAACAGGCAAAGAGTTGTGTTAGTTACCTAACATAACTTGTCTATTAATATAGGAGGCATTTATAAATCACTCCCCTCCTCTCCCATTCTGGGAAAGATCAAGCCCATTCCTGGAAAATTTCCAGCTCTGGTTTTGGATTCTGGTTCTGCTTTTAAGTGCTGTATGACTCTTGGAAAAGTTATTTATGCTTTCAGATCCTCAGTTAACTTTCACTAAAATAAGCTGAATTACATACACTGAATTACAAATTTATGAGGATGAAATAAGAATATACTCATAAAACACTCCTCACCTGGTATCTAGACCATAGTATGTGTTCAACAAATGCTGTCAGTCACACAGTTTTAATGAGGAGAGTTTTCAAAATCAAAATACTGTAAACATTTGACATTAAAAAACTAATGACAATATTTATTCCATGATCTTAAATGCACTTTAAAATCTTAGTGCTTCTTGGACAGAGCATAGTAATGACAAGTTTCAGAACTTATTCATGTTTTTGTTTCCCTATAGTACTTTACATAAGCATCTTACAGACAGTACACCTGCATAAATATTTGCTGAATTTTAATCGACCTCAAAACCATGTATCATCTATATATATATATATATATATGGCATAAAAAAACTGGGACAAATTTGTTCTACGCCTATGAGGTACCTTGCAGTTGTTTTTAAAATATGTCTTTATTGGTTTCTCTATTCTTCTTTTTATCAGTCCTGAGCACAGATCAAAGGAGATATATCTGTTTCAGCTTTTTGGTGATTCAAGCATACTATGGGAGCTTACTGTACTGCTGACTGGCAAACCACAAATGAATTTGTTTTAAAATAAAGAACTTTAGTATTTGGGAAGTCTGATCTGCAGTTGAAGGGGAAAAATCAATATTTAAGTCATTTAGACATTTACACACATAAATCAACTGTACTGAGTTACTTTTCATCAGCTTCTATGTGCTAGGATCATAGTATAAATTCAAGCACCCACTAATAGATATTTTATAAGTCATAAATACATTTTCAGTATGTTCTGATATATTGGCAAACTCAATTCACTCTCTGCGTTAAGAAGACACCCAGTGTACATATTATAGCAGGCAATGATTCAACTGTAATCTTCACTAGTCAGAACACATCCAGAGCATCATGATCAATTCTTGACACCACCATTTAAGAGAGCAGTTGACAAACTGAAGTTCATCCAAAGAGGTGTGACCAGGATGTTGATGGCTCTAAAAGCCAAACAAGAGGTTTGGGAAGGAAATGGGAGTATTAAGCCTTAAAAAGAAAAGATTAAAGGCAAACATGATTGTTTTCTTCAAACATTTCAAGGTCTTATAATAGGAAGAAAACTTGCTCTGCTCATAGGGCAGAAATAAAATCTATGTAAGGAAGTATCAGGATGGTATTTTTTGATCCTGAGTAAGAATTAACTTTTAATATCGAAAATTGTTGAAAATGGAATGAACTAGCTCCTAGGGTATCCATATCCCTGAAGATGTATGAACAGAGGTCCATCAGTTTGGGGCAATGGATAAGGATTTCCCACATCTGCTGAGAGGTTGGACTAGATGATCTCACTGGGAAACTCACAATGCCAGGATGCTAAGTTTTACAGCTAATTTATTAATGGTTATATAAATATTAAAGTTAATCTTCTGCAGTTTCTACTGTTGTTGCTAGGTGGTGTCAAGTCAGCTAAGATTCCTAGTGACCTTATGTATAACAGAAGGAAACAATGCCCATTCCTGCGCCATTCTCTCAATCATTACTAATGTTTGAGCCTATTGTTGCAGACACCGTTTCAATCCATCTCATTGAATGTCTCTTGCTTTTTCATTGATCCTCTACTTTACTAAGCATGATGTCTTTCTCCAGCAATTGATCAGTATCATTGCAACAAATCAGTATGATCTGAATTTCTTAAGTTAAAAAATGAAAACATAAACCATTTCTTTAAAAGATACAGGTAACATAAAAAATATGGTAGGTCTCCAAACTTAATGGAATTCAATTACTCAGTCAGATATAATCAGAGCTAACATTTGCATGGAACTTAAAATTTAAAAAGTACTCACAGTCATTTTATTTAACTTACAAAGATCTGTTTATGTCGTTTGTTGTTGTTATCACTATGATTTATAGAGGAGCAGATTGAAGCTCTAAGAGGCTAAATTGTTCAAGGCTCCCTATTAATTTAGCAATGTTGAGATGCATCCTTGATTTATGTTTACCTTTTAAACCATTTCTCCTCAACACACAAATATGCATACACAGACATACACACACAAAAATACACACTCAAACATTCTCACATATGCATGTGTCTGTAACGCAAAGATCACATGCTTCATAATAAAACTGACCCAATCTAATCTTAGTCCATCTATTTACTGTGAGACCTTAGGTAAATTAATTTAACTCTGAAGCATAGATTACTTTTTGTCTAAAAAGGAATGAAAATACCATTGCAGTGTTACTCACAATAGCAAAAAATGGAAACAACCTAAGTGTCCTCAACAGATGAATGGATAAACAAACTATGGTACAATTAGATGAGTTAATATATGTAAAGCCACAACTGCAGAGTGACTGGTATTTTAGGTTAAATGTTACCACCATCATTATCATTGTTATTATGTCTATTACAAATCCCTATTAACAGACAGAAGGCTGTTTTCAATCTTTTTTCTTCTACAAACATTGTTACAATGAATAAGCATGTGCATAGCTATAGCCACTATATGCAAGTATAACTACATGATGGGTTTCTGGAGGTGGAAGTGCTGTGTCAAAATGTATACTCATTTGTAATTTTGATTTATATTGCCAAATTGATCCCATATATTTTATACACTGTATCACTAATGCATGAGAGTACTTGTTTCCCTAATCCCCTCACCAATAGAGTATGAGGCAGTCATCCAACAGAACAAGGGGATACTGTGTGGTTTAAGTCAGGAAAAGTGTGTGTCAGGGTTGTATCCTTTCACCACACTTATTCGATTGGTATGCTGAGCAAATAATCCAAGAACTGGACTATATGAAGACAAACAGGGCATCAGGACTGGAGGAAGACTCATTAACAACCTGTGATATGCAGATGACAAAAGCTTGCTTGCTAAAAGTGAAAAGGACTTGAAGCACTTACTGATAATGATCAAAGACTACAGCCTTCAGTATGGATTACACCTCAACATAAAGAAAACAAAAATCCTCACAAGTGGACCAATAAGCAACATCATGATAAACAAAAGACTGAAGTTGTTAAGGATTTCATTTTACTTGGATCCACAATCAACACCCATGGAAGCAGCAGCCAAGAAATCAAAAAAACTCATTGCATTGGGCAAATCTGCTGCAAAAGACCTCTTTAAAGTGTTAAAAGGCAAAGAAGTCACTTTAAGGACTAAGGTTTACCTGACCCAAGCCATGGTGTTTTCAACTGCCTCATATGCATGTAAAAGCTGGACAATGAATAAGGAAGTCCTAAGAAGAATTGATACCTTTGAATTATGGTGTTGGCGAAGAATATTGAATATACCATGGACTGCCAAAAGACTGAACAAATCTGTCTTGGAAGAAGTATAGCCAGCATGCTCCTTAGAAGCAAGGATGGTGAGACTTTAACTCACATACTTTGGACATGTTGTCAGGAGGGATCAGTCCCTGAGAAGGACATTGTGCTTGGCAAAGTAGAGGAAGATCCTCAACGGGATAGATTTACACCGTGGCTGCAACAATAGGCTCAAGTATAACAATGATCATGAGGATGGAGCAGGACCCAGCAGTGTTTCATTCTGCTGTACATAGGGTCACTATGAGTCACAGCCAACTCAACATCACCTACCAACAACAACAATTTATACTTAAATTTATTTTCTAAGATGAAATGACTCAAATAAAAAGAATCAGCATTGCTATCTAGATATCTGAGTGAAGTGAAATATTTGTGGTTTCAGCATCTGCAAAATGTCACTCGTAACTCATCAGAAAGAGTGTTTTTAATAAAGGGTTCTAACATGTATTCAGAGAGGTTTCTGGGACAGAGACACTCTAGGAAATACATTAAAAAGAAAGTCAGGAGATGTGAGTGTTAGCCAGCTGTCTCAGACCAGCTGTGTAACTTCAAAAGTATTTGTTTTTTTAAGGACAAAACCAAAAAGAAAATGTAGAATATGTCAGTTTGGGTATTTCATGGAAGTATGACTTCGAAAACATTATTTACCTTTAATGAGCCTTAAAATCATCATCTCTTCTGAGCAAATTTCAATAATTTTCCTAAATACTTCAATGTATTGTTCTAAGTTTCATATGAAATAATATTAAACATATTTTGGAGACTACACATATGTAGACTTTTATTTTTTGACACCTTTAGTTCTAAAATTCCCTAACTTAAACAGCAATAGAAATGCGATGTGTATCAGACCATACTGCTTCAATTAAGTGTTCAAGAAATTCTCTAACATGCAGAAACCATTGCTTTAACATATATATAATATACAGCATTTCAGATTTGCCTTCACTTTGTACCTTCTTTATTTTCAGCACATAAATCATTGGAATAAAGTAGCCTCACCAGAGTCTGCAAATTTCATCACACATATATTATAGATAAGTCAGTCTGTGGACTTTCTAGCTAAAAGAAAAAGAAAGAAAGGAAACTTTAACTGAAGTTTGAAAGTAAAGAAGAGTATTTCTTACAAGACATATGAGAAGGTTTGTAATTTTTTTTTCTACTAAATCCTCCAATTCCCATAAACTGTAGGTACCTTTTAGAACAAAGGGAGTACAAACAGTGTTCTTACTATTTTCTAAGGAAACAGAGTTCCTGCCATACAAAGGCAGACAGGCCCTCAGGACACTACAAAGTTCCTGCTAAGAGTTCATAGTGGGGCATGAAAGCAGTCCTATCAATCACTATGAAACACACACTTTCTCACACTCTCACGGGGGTGCAAATATTTATGCAGCTTTGGACACTTACTTTCCTCCCACCAGCACAGTAAATGCATACTTTTTGGGAAGAGGTACAGCTTTATGTATTCTGTGAACTTTAATATATTGCATTGGATTTTGTAGTATGTACTTTATTTTAAATATTATTTTTAAAGTTTTTTTTTTTTTAATTTCAGTTGTTTCCCTTTCTTCTCAGTCAGAATATCCCTCTCACACAGCCTAGCTATTTCTCTGTTTAAAAGAAGGCATGTTAATTTAACACCATAAATACCAAATCGCAATCTCAAGGTCATAGCCAATAGCTTTTATGTCCCATTGATTTTCAGGCTCTTCATCATTTTTTCTAACTGTGATACAGTTTAGAGCTTGGTACGTGGAAAAACATGGGATCCATGTTATTAGTTAAAATAGAATGCTATCTCCAGCTACTAATGACTAACATAAAAATATTTCCAATTAAGCGTGCATTTCCCCATATACTTTGTAAATAGTAACAGCAAAACCAGTGTTTCCTAATTCAAAGCTCCATAAGCTTCCTGGTCCATTTAACAGCAACTTCTCCTCCAAATGAGGGAGAAGAAAGGAAACATCTCTTTGAGTTAATCCACACTAACTGCTAAAACACAGAAATACTAACTTTTATCTCTTTCCCAAATCAAATCAATTAGGCCACTCGTGCAATTCTTAGAAGTGACTGATTTAATTTTACAAACTTATTTATTGTATTTTTATTTCTAATTTACACTTGCTTCATTATTCCATAGTCAGAGAATGGTACTGGAATATTTTCTGGTTTTAGAATTTTTGAAAAGTGTGTGTGAATGCATGCGTTAGTATGGCCTGCCACAACCCTGGTTTTTAAAATAGTCCATAGGTATAGGCCCTGTTTATGAATATAAAATTAACAGAACTCTATTCAACTTTTTTGCATAATTTTTTATCTTCCATATGTCTTATTTGCTGATTTTTTTAATTCTCTCTCTGTACTTTTCAAAGATTTAGTCATGAGTTTAAGCCTATCACTATTATAATGGTTTGCTTGCATATCAACAATAAAGTACTGAAGAAAGTATTGAAGTAGTAAAGTAATAAAATACTGAAGAATAAATGTATGCTATATTATCATAGGTTTTAACTATAATAAGAAAATGCTGGGGAAAACTAATGATATGAATAGTTTCATAGCTAAACTCAAATCAGAAACACATCTAATTAGCAGGTAATTCTAACAAAATATACTAAGAAGAAAAAATTTCCTTCCTATAAAATCATGTAATTTATTCAAATTAATAAATTAAGAATAAAATAATTAAACAATATAAGATAAACTGGGAATTCTACTAATTCTAGAAAAGAGATTAACTCTGGCAATATACTTTAAATTGACTAATAAAAGTTTCAATACGAGAGAGAAAAGAACACCTAAGCAAAGTATTCTTTATGCAAGGTAAGTTACATAATAAATTTTTAGCAAATTAATGCCATAATAGACATTTTTAGAGTTACATTATATTTAGCTAATGAGAACTGAAGAAATGTTAATGTGTATCATAATCATTAGGCAAGCACATACATCATATTATTAACTTTTTCTAATATCTTATTTTATACATCTGACATTCAAGAAAATTTGATTATTTTTCTAGACCAAATAAAATTCTGTTATAGTTTTAGTTATTATTAGGTAATTCAATAAGCATATTTTAATCTATGCCTTGGTTTTAAACTTGGGCGTATACAAAGCAAGTATACATTTAAGAGTATAGCAAAGAGAAATGATGTATTTCTATCTTGGTGCAATTCACAAAAATCTTTCTTTTTTTATTCTTTCAAGGCAGAAAGACAGAAGAGCTTGGTGGCTGTTTCAAGTGATGGAAGAGGTGACAATATTCCTTGGGAAAACAAAGTTTGCTTTTTTGGAAAGGTGCTGATCACACACAGCAAGTGAAGCATGAAAGCAGGAACACCAAGGGTCTTTGAGTCATCTTATTAGAGCCCATTGGCTCCTTGCCAAGGCTTGGTAAAAACAAAACAAATCTGTGATATTCTAGTAACATAATAATTGGTAACAACCAATTCTTTTTGTCTACAAACTCTGTACATTGAAATACTTAATATTTATTTTGTAGCAGTTAGGTTAGTTCTAAGCTTTTTGGTTCCTGGATATGTCTCGTTTATCATTCAAGTCAATGTGAACAGTCATGCTCAAATAGACCAACTAGTTCTTGTAAAAGTTTGAATTGTGAAGTTATCTTCTTTAACATTTCAGAAATATGTTTAACATTTCATATCCAATTCTTTTGAATCACATTTTAATGCCTAAAATAGAATAAAAATCAGATTAACATAAATCACTGCATATCATTCATTCAAAGTCAGTGGCCTCAATTTGTAATAGGTTACTCAAATGAACTTGGTTGAGTCCATTGACAAATTTTTCTTTAATTATCTAGTTTCATTTAAAAAAAAAAAAAAGAGTAGATTATCAGTTTTATGTCCCCTACCAAGGTGGTTTATCAGCTGAATATTTAAAACATCATCCCCGTAATTAAATTTTCCAAATAGTATAAATAGTACATACACAATTAACAATGAACAAATTTACTTTGACTTATTTGTATTAATTAGGCTTAATTCAAAAAATGTAGTTTTGATTTCGCAGTTGTTCATAAAATGTATCTCCCCAAATAAACATTTTGTTGCTTTAAGAAAGTTTACTTATTCAATTTAAACTGTTTTTATGCTAATGGTTTCTTATTACAAAAAAAAAAACCCTACAATATAACATGTGTATGGGAGAAGAAATATTATTATTACATTCTTTTTCAACATATCTTTTGCTTTTGTTATATTTGTAACATCCTGACTCTGTGATATAAGTAAATTACTCAGAAAAATCGCAAAACCAAGTGCCCTCTGAGAGGCTTCTACATAATACAAACAACTAAACTGGAAGAACTATTATGATGAATGTAGTCACTGTTTGGGTTTTCATGTGTATGTGTGACATTAGGTAGCCATCACTTAAAATGGTTGACTATTTGGACATGTATACTCCTCATTAATTACTTGAGGCTTGTCTAACTGTAAACATAATATTTTTACATAATGCACATATCCCCAGGCCTCACAAACCTATGGATATAAATGAAGTCTCACTGACACTGATGTCCAGTAAGGTGCCCTTACATCTCCAAAGCAAATCTATTCTGGCTAGTCATCAAGACGTCTTTTCAATGTTCAGTAGTCGCTTCACTTAGTGGGAACCCAGCTCCATCCACAGTTGCCTTTAACCCTCCAAGTATCAACCTACTCTTGTTAGAGCTAGGGGAAAATAGGCCTTTCCTCCATCCTGTGTCACAATTTTTCTTAACGTTTTTTACCAAAATATCTCCTCCATTTTCGGTCCTCCACCTTTTTCTCTACTGAGAGGAAGCTTCAAATTAGCTTTTCAGGCTCTCAGAGAAAGAGGGGGGAAGTTCGCAAATATCATGACATCTTCTCCACTAATGTTTTTCATTCCATTATTTCCTTCCAGTTTTGTACACAAAATACCTCCCATCCCCTTCTGTTCAAAGAGGAAAGCATCCATATTATGATATTAATTTTCTATCAAGGCCATAAAACATTACCTAAAACTTACCAGCTTAAAGCAAAACACATTCATGATCTCATAGTTCTGTAGTTTAGAAGTCTTACATGGGTCTCACTGAGCTAAAATCAAGTCCATAGGACTCTGTTCCTTTCTGGAGGATCTAGAGGAAAATCTGTTTGCTCATTCAGGCTGTTGCAGATCCTTGTGGTTACAGACATGAAGTCCTTATTTCTTTGCTGGTTATCCCTTAGGGCCCATTCCTAAATTCTAACCCATATTCCTAAACCCATATTCCTTTGGCTTGTGGCTCTCCTCCATTTTCAAAGTCAGCAATGATGGGTCAAGTTTCTTTCATGCTTCAAATCTCTCCTGCCTCTTCTTCCATTGCCACTCATGTCTGATCCCCTCTCCTGTCTTCTTCCATTTTTAAGGACTCATGTTTAGATTGGGCCCACCTGGATAAACCAGGATACTCTCTTCATCTCAAAGTCCCTAACCATAATCACCTTAGCAAAGTCTCCTTTGCTATATATGGTAACATACTTACAGGCTCTGGGGATGGAATATGAACATTTTAGGGGGCGTCATTATTCAGACTACACTTCAACCAATATAAAGAAATTCCTGAATGAGTCATTAGCCACTAGTTCTGAAAACAGACCCAGAATTCCAATTTGGGATCAGTTGCTGTGATTAAACTTTTGAAATACTAAAGTCAAAACATTTGGGGAAGGGTAGGTATGGAGAAAGAAATAAGAACTTGCATGTATAGATTTTTTTCTAAGACACAGAACGGCTGCACAGTTTTCAGAGAGATATAGGAGTTACCAGATTAAATCGTAACGCTCAGAAAAGAAAAGCTTACATTGAAAATTCTGACAAGCTTTTAACAACAGGACTGTAGCCCTAGCAGACACTTCTATAAAAAGAGCATACACTTTCCTCTATCTATCCAATGGCATTTTGCTGAATTTCAAGTTGGAAGAAATTGAGATCTCCTTAGAATACAAATCATGTCTAAAGTAAGTGCTAAACCCCGAACTAAATTCAATAAAACTTTAAGTAACTTTTCTAAGCCTCGCATATATAGACAATAGACACAAATTATGATCATATTGTACATATGCTGTTCAATGATAATTCTCTGCCAAACAAGGAAATGTCTTCTTTAAATAGACAGCTATATTTTTCAGGTTACTGAGTGGAAAGGAAGGAATATTGTATGATGCAGTATTAATCAAGGGAACCAAAGTGACCACTATTATTTCTAGACAATTTTTTGCAATGCATCTGAACTCTGTATATATTTTGTTGATGTGGGCAGTGTGGTTAAAAGCTTGGCTGCTAACCAAAAGTTCATCAGTTCGAATCCACCAGCCACTCCTTGGAAACCCTTTGGGGCAGTTCTCTGTACTATAGGATTTCTATGAGTCAGAATCAACTCAAAGGTAACTGGTATATATGTGTATATGTACTTACATATTATATATATGCTACAGTATTAATATACTATTATTTATTAAAACCTAAGCAAAGATAAATATTTAAAAGTAACAAATGAAATAAGCACTATTTAAAAATATGTAACTTAAATTATTGATATAAAACCATTTTTACTCTTAATATATTACTGTCTTTTTTTTTAGAAAGAGCAATGCAATTGAATATTCACTTCCATTTTTGAGAATATTAGTTTAATACTTAGTGATATTACTAAGTACTGAAATTCGAAGTTCTGTTTCTAGATACAGTTTATTTTGATTCTCAGAATTACTGATTTTACACCTGACAAGAAATACCAGAAAAGGAAAAAAAAAAAAACAGGTCCCAATATAAGAATTGAATCATTGTTTGAGCATACTAAATTATGATACTCATTTTTCAATACTCTTCACCAATTATCCTGAGATTCTTATTGAAATTTGGCTAATAAATGTCCTGATGTTAATTGCTTGTACTTGAAAACTATTTGGAAAACTGTGTCATTTTAATATTTTTAATAAAAAAGGTTCAAAGCTCTCTGGAAACTTTGTGTTCAGAAGATTTTAAAAATTAGTTTAGATAATTCTGTTCTCTAGTTCCAAATGTGCAGAACAAAAGTACTTGTGGTTGATAGTTTCACACTAATTTCAGCTACAAAATCATAAAATGATGGAAGCTTTCTGAACAACTGTTTTTGAAATAGTTTCTCCATAAGAAAAGCTGCTTTTGCAAGGCATTTAATTTCTCACTCATTAACCAACTTCTTGTCATGCTTAAGGTTGTCATTACTTTCACCTCATTTTGTGACTAGGATAAAACTCTTAATAGGAGTAGTGGTAAGAGCTAGTATTTTTCTTATTCTATGTTTGTACTTCAATTGTCAATAGTATCTACACTACACCCACATATTTATTTTGTGAGGCTTTATTTAGCAAACAACTAAGTGATAAAATCCATAAATCAATTTAGCTGGCCAAAAATATTGGCCAGTATTTCATAATATGTTACAAGCTAAAAATAAGTAGGTCAACACTGTAATCCATACCACATTGTAAATGCTTATATTTCCTTCATATGGTGGTTAATTTTAGGTGTTAATTAGGTTAGGCTATGCTGCCCAGTTTGGTAAAATACTAGTCTAGTTGCTGTTACAAAGTAATTACATTTGATTAAATCAACTGGCCACAAGTAAAGCAGATTACCTGCCATAATGTAGGCAGACCCCAAATAGTTGAAGACCTCAAGAGGCAAAAGGGAGTTTCCCTAGAGTGTGTTCTGCCTCCAGACTATAAATAGACATTTTTCCAAAACACTCTTACTCTTCTCGTCACTTGACCAATGGATTTTGAGATGCAAGTACACAGGAGTCTTCAGCCTGTCACCTGACCTATGGATTTAGGACTTCCGAGTGCCTTGAGATAAATCAATCTCTCCCTCCCTCCCATTCTCTCTCTCTCTCTCTCTATATATATATATGTATACATATGTATACATATATGTATATATATCTATACAGATACATGATACAGATACATGTATTACTTGTTCTGATTCTCTGAAGAATCTGACCAAGGCACACAACAACCAAGTGAGTAGGCTAGTGTCAATCCACACACTGAACATGAGAAAAGCCTTCATAGTCTTTCTTATTTTTTAGATTCAATAAAATAGGTATATGGAAGTTCTAATATTTGTCCCCCAAAAGCACTCCTATGAATCATGTATATCCTGGGTGCTTGGAGACTGCTGACTAAGTGTATCTTTTTAGGTCCATATATTTTGACAAATATGCTTTTGGGGATTATTAGGATTGAAACACAAACTCATAAAACTAGCATACTATTAAAGATTCTTGGAGGGATAAAAAAATTGGCAAATATCTACTATTTGTTGTTGTCAGTTGTTGTCGAGTAGATTCTGACTCACGAAGATCCTATGTGTGCAGAGTACGCTCCAGAGAGTTCTTAAGACTGTGCCCTTTCGGAAGCAGATTACCAGGCCTGACTTCTGAGGTGCCTCTGGGTTGGTTTGAATTGCCAACCTTTCAGCTCTTAGTTGAGTACTTACCTGTTTGCGTTACTCAGGGACTTCTAAATATCTACTATACAGAGATACTTTTATCAATATACTACTATTCAGATATATTAGTTTTTGAGGTCTTACATAGGAATTTTTAATAACAAATGATAACTCCTGCTTAATAAACATGATTACAGTATTAAGTATATATATCTAAATTTAAGCAGCTAAAAATGAACACATTTTCTTTCCATGTATTACTTTACTCAACATAAATTTTAGAAAATGAACAACACTGAGGTGTGTTAGAAGCTTAAACTCATCATTTTTCCAATTTAAGTGCTTTCTAAACTTGGATCAGAGCCCTGCTGGCACAGTGGTTAAGTGTTGAACTGCTAACCGAAAGGTCGGCAGTTTGAATCCACTAGCTGCTCCTTGGAAGCCAAGTGGGGCAGTTCTACTCTGTCCTATTGGGTTGCTTTGAGTTGGAATCGACTTGACAGCAGTGGGTTTGGTTTTTTTGGGTTTTATATTTGGATCACCATACTTTTCTCATTTATTCTATCTATGACTAGATGATAATTTTATAATGGTAAGGATCTCTTAATTATATTCAATTTTCAGAAATTACATAATTGCATTAGGCATTTAATAAGTGTTATTGAAAAATGAGAAAATCATCATCATTAACTTAGAGCTTATTGTTATTTTATATTGTTTACATCCAGTTTACATTTTTTCAGAATATTAACAACTAAATATGCTTTAACCAGTTTTCAAGAAAACACTTCATATCTGTATGTTGAAGGATGTCAGATTTATATGAATTTAACTGAACACAACAAACACTTGTTGAATACCTATTATTTGTAAGGCCGAATGTAGAGTCAGGGTCACCCACAAGATGAATGAAATATTATTCCTTCCATCAAGGAGTTTAAACTCTACAAGAGGAGATTCGCTGTGCACAAATGACTCTAATTCATGATAAAATAGGAGTTATAACTGGAATACTATTATTATATTCATAATAATACACTTATATTTTTATATCATAAGAGTTTAATTGCAATGCCATCTGTGGTAAAAGCAAGGCTAATCTTAATGTCATCATGTGATAAACTATGAATTTGGGGATATCATCGAATCTATTAGGTATTGCCTATCTTGATCTAGCTTACAATTTATACTTCAGCTCTTTAAGCCTTAATTCATTACCAACAGGTCCTGCATTTACATGGAAAACATGTCATGAATTCTGTCTTAGTTACTTAGTGCTGCCATAGCAGAAATACGACAAGTGTGTGGCTTTACTAAATTTATTTTCTCACAGTTTAGGAGGCTAGAAGTTTGAATTCAGGGTGCTTACTGTAGGGAAAGGTCCTTGTCTCTTTTCAGCTCCTGCTCCTCGGTTCTTTGGCGATCTTCATGTGGTGTGGCTTCTGCCGTCTCCTGTCTCTGCTTGTTTCTCTGTGCCTAACCTGCTCATTTTACAGCTCAAAGGGGATTGCCTTAAAACACACCCTACACTGATATGGCCTCATGAACATAATAAAACTCTATTGCCAATGGGACTACGTTCACAAGTATAGGGGTTAGGATTTACAACACATATTTTTGAGGAACACAATTCAATTCATAACAGCCCCTAAGGCAAAGAAGATTCAGGGTTTCTGATATCTGAAGAACACTGGATTCTGGGGAATTCTGATGATGTGAGTCAAGAGCTTTTGGCTTTGGGAAGGTGCTGGTTGGCCTACATGTGGCAATTATCTACTCCTCTGGCAAAGAGAGATACTTCTTGACCCTACTAGGTTGACATGTAGTCTGCTGATATATATCACAAACTATTCGCTACTGGCTACCAGCCCCAGTTATTTTTTTTTCAGGAACTTTTGGAAACATTTTGTGAAACTTCACAAGGTCCCTTTGCATCTGAGCTTCAGAACTAAATCTTTAAGATATGGATGTTGAACTGCTCCAAGTCTCACTGGTATCACTAAGGGGATACAGGGAGTGTGGACTGTACTGGGTGAAATTGTCAGAGGGGTTAATATAAAAATGAATGTCTATAAAATTTTTTGTGCAGTGTTTCAGCAGATATTTCTTATTTCTTTTTAATTTTTTTTTTTTTAATTGTACTTCAGGTGAAGGCTTACAGAACAAATAGTTTCTCATAAAACAGTAGTACACATATTGTTTTAAGACATTGGTTAACAACCCCACAACATGTCAACCCTCTAACTTCTCAACCTTTTTTTTGGTGAAAATACACATAGCCAAAGATATACCATTTCAAAAATTTCTACATGCACAGTTCACTGACATTGACTATGCCCTTCCGATTGTGCTGTTATTCTCGCTTAAGATGAAGGCTAACAGAACAAAATAGTTTCTCATTTAACAATTACTACAAATGTTGCCCTATGACAATGGTTAACAATCTCACAACACATCAACAATATCCTTACTCAACCTTGGGTTCCC
>NW_004443938.1:45209202-45254023 GCF_000243295.1 Trichechus manatus latirostris
CTCTGCATGAATCTCTCCTTGCTCTCCATTCTCTGTCGTTTTCTTACTCCATTTGGTGCTTGGCTGAGTTCTTTATCTCTTCATTTGATGTTTTACGGTTTCAGGATTGTTGTATTCTCTGTTCGGCTTAGTTTTTCGGATCTTTGCTGTGGAGGGACGGCGTGGTGCTTCTGCCTCGAGTGCCACTTTGTCGGAACTTTCAGAAATTTATTATTTTTTATAAAAATATCCCCATAGTCAGTTACCATGGTGGCGTAGTGGTTAAGAGCTATGGCTGCTAACCAAAAGGTCAGCAGTTCGAATCCACCAGGTGCTCCGTGGAACCCCTATAGGGCAGCTGTACTCTGTCGTATAGGGTCACTGTGAGTTTGATTCTATTTGACGGCAATGGGTTTTGTTTTGTTTTGTTTTTTTGGTAGTTACTAATAACAACAAAAACATTTTTCATAATCCCAGTTTACACGTATCAATATACCTACAAGGCTAAAACTCTATGCTAATTTACATTTTGAACCTTCTTATGCCCTCCCATCAGAGCTGTCACTACTACCCAATTACAACGATGCTTTGAATCACGTGGGTTCCTCTGCATGTGCTACAAGCGTGCGTTGTTGCTTTCTTGCTGCTGGTGCTTTTATAGTGCCTGATTTTGTCAAATTTTCTGGTGTTTTAGCTACAGTATTGTAATTAGTATCTATGAACCTATATCATTAACTTTTGTGAGAATGAAGTAGTAATTAAAGGAAAAGAAGGCGTGATAAATGGGAATTACAATTTACGAGTAATATTAATACCAAGAACATTACTAAGGAATGGTCTGGTACATGAGGAGGTCCATGGGGAGGTGACACCATGAGTTATCACACAGGGTGACACCAATCCTAGTGACAGCACTGGTAAGCCTATAATTGGGAAGCTTTGTCCACAAATGACAGTCTAGAATAGATTATATGCTGAGGTTTCCCAGAAACTCACATTTGTTTAATCTTTTCCTTCATTTTTTTCCCTATGAAAAACATTCAAAAGGTCTGAAACAGATCTTCTAGCAATCTTGTTTCAAAGGAAGAAACGTATGAATATTTTAATATGAACAGAGTATTTCAAACAAGGAATTGTTTGAATTTACTCACAACTTGGTAACATGATCTCCATAGAAAGCACTATGGGAACTTTTATGAGAGAAAGATTCTTTGGGTAATGTAATGCACAGCTCTCCATATTACTATGGTGGTCTTATTGAAGGTAACATGTTGGCACTCTTCGCTCTGATTTAAAGAGGAGGCTAAATTCAACCCTAAGGAAAGTAGATTAATTGCCAAAATAATTTAAAAAATTGACCAAACCATTTGGTGTTCATGTATGTTTAAACAATTACAAAGATATTAGACATGAACTGACCATAGAAACCAGACTTTGGAACCTGAATATAAAAAGACGTAATTTATGGGTTTGAGATTTTAAAATTATATATTTTGTTATCAAAACACACTCCTTGTATTCCCTGTATTTTAAAAATATAACTATACATCTTACTTTCCTGCCCCAAAATCTAATTTCAAAACAAAGGTCTTAATACATGCATAGGTGTAATATGTGTTTCTAATAATTAAAACCACTTCCAAATATTCCAAATAATTTTAAAGTATTCTCTAATTGTGCAAAAAAAATTCTGCATCATAAATAAAATATTAAGCATTATACTTTGTTTTAGTGTTCTTGTATTATTTATTCAGTTAATATTCATTGCATTAATCAAATGAAATAATAATTTTCATGAAGAATGCAAATGTAGAACATTGTCTTTATAAACTGTGTTATGCCAATTGAGCTAAAGACAATGTTCTACATTCTACCTTGGTGAGTAGTGTCTGGGGTCTTAAAAGCCTGTGAGCGGCCATCTGAGATACTCCACTGGTCTCATCCCTTCCGGAGCAAGGAAGACTGAAGAGAAGAGGATACAAGGAAAAGATTAGTCTGAAGGACTAATGGACCACAGCTACCAAGGCCTCCACCGGACTGAGTCCAGTACAGCTAGATGGTGCCCGGCTACCACCACTGACTGCTCTGACCAGGATCACAACAGAGGGTTCTGGACAGAGCCGCAGAAGGATGTAGAACATAATTTTAACTCACAAAACAAAGACCAGATTTACTGGCCTAAACAAGACTGGAGAAACCCCGAGAGTATGGCCCCCAGGCACCCTTTTAGCTCAGTGGTGAAGTTATCCCTGAGGTTCACCGTTCAGCCTGGGAGTGGACAGCCCTGTAAAACCAAATGAGACTAACGAGGTACAGTAGTCCAGTGACAAGGGCCAGAAGGCAGAAGGGGACAAGGAAGCTGGTGATCGGGAACCCAAGGTTGAGTAAGGATATTGTTAATGTGTTGTGAGATCGTTAACCATTGTCATAGGGCAACATGTGTAGTAACTGTTAAATGAGAAACTATTTTGTTCTGTAAGCCTTCATCTTAAGTGAGAATAGCAGCACAATTAGAAGGGCCTAGTTAATGTCACTGAACTGTGCATGTAGAAATTTTTGAAATGGTGTATCTTTGGCTATGTGTATTTTTTCCAAAAAAAGGTTGAGAAGTTAGAGGGTTGACATGTTGTGGGGTTGTTAACCAATGTCATAAAACAATATGTGTACTACTGTTTCATGAGAAACTATTTGTTCTGTTTACTTTCACCTGAAGTACAATAAAAAAAAAAAAGAATGCTAATGGATGTCATATAACTCTCCATTATTCAACACTGGCTAGCATTTATTATGATAACTACCTTTAATTGTAATGTAGATTATTATATAAGCCCGAGAAAATTTCTTTTACATTTTAACCATTAATTAATACCTACTCGTAAAATAACATTATTCATTACGTATTCTAGAAAAGTAAAAATCTACTTATTGCAGAAGTAAGCTGAAGGCTATTCAGGTAACCAGGTGTCTCCATTCTCATTCCAAGGAACATCACTTTATTAATAGAGATTACTAAATATTTATATAATGTGCCAGAATATGCTCTAGGCTTCTCTAATGTACGAAAGGCATGTTTTGTCCTCAAGGATCTTCTTCTACCCTAAAACTGTCATGAAAAGAGAGGAGGACAGTTTTCATAAAACATAGACACTAAGGTTTCCATCTTTACATCGGTGTTTTTCTGTAGACTGTGGCTTCAGGCTACTGTAGTTGTATAACCAGACTGTATTTCCTAGTTGCTTTCTGGTTATCCATCATTATAAAACTGAATTTTCTTTTGATTCATGATTTTTTTAAATCACGTATTGAGTTCCTTTTTGCCCCCCACAGTAGGGCATTCCACTTGCTGTCAATACTTGACCATTGTTCTCCTTGTTCGTAATGAATCAATAGGCAGTAATTTGTTTATAGCCACTGACTCTATTTCTATGGGTATTAAAAAAGAAAAAAGTTATAGGTAAGCAGTTAGCCTGCTGGAATCTATTACAGAATCTTGGATACCAAATCAAGTTATTCTGGAAATATAAATGGAAAGCAAGGGGGCTAATAATTATCTAGCTCCTCTTATATATCAGATGTTTTATGTGTTGACTTTTTTAATTAAACCATCATGATAACTCTGTGAGGTAGCTTTTGCAATTTCCCTTTTATAAATAAAATTACTGAGGATATGAGGTCAATCATATAAGGTCAAGGAATTTTTCTAATATGTCACAGCTAGTAAAGGTAAGTTTCTAGAAACAAAATCAGGTCTATTTGACTCCCTCATTGTTATGGTAACATATAGCGTACATTGGCTGGGAGAAATATATATCCCTCAGTATTCTACATTCTCTAGAAAGGCGTTACTGTGGCATAAGAGTGGCAAAGCATTGTCCCTAGTTACTTCTCACTGGGGAAAATTACCCCACTGGATATAGGGAAGAGGTCTAAGTCAGAAGCTTTGATATTGGGTTAGAGTTGCAGCTAACATACTGTACACAGTCCTTTATAAATCCACTGGGAATCCAAAACTCTGATATTGATTAATCTCTTTAGGTCCTATTCAGTCACTTAGACCATAGGCCTTACTAGAATGTTATAGGAAGTATTTTACCCATAAGAGTCCCTGGGTGGTACAAATGTTCACTGCACTCAGCTGTTAACCAAAAGTTGGAGGTTGTAGTCCACCCTGAGGTTCCTCAGAAGAAAGGCCTGGTGATCCACTTCTAAAAAATCAGCTATTGAAAACCCTATGGAGCACAGTTCTATTGACATGCATGAGGGATCTCCATGAATTGGGATTGATTCGACTTGATTTCAACTGGCTACTAGTTATTTTACCCAAAACCTTGAGAGTTTAGGTTACAGTTCTCAGGAACAAGCTGAGAATTTTCAAGATACTCAGAGCAACAGAGTCAATTTCTAAGTCATTTCATTCCATCTGTTTAAAGACAAAATGGCCTATCTCATATTTGTCACTCTAAATTTTTTTAGATCATAAACGTACGGTGTCTATTGTAAAATATGTACTGTCAAAGTAGTGTCACGTCATGGATAAGCTCAGGGAACATTGAGCAATAGAAAGACAGCCAGACCTAGGTCATCAGAATAAATATTTAAAGTGCTTTAAAATGTGTACACATTTCTAGCAGAGAATATTTTGGAATCCAGCAGACTAAATGGCACTAAATCAAACATTTAAATTAAAAGCCACAACTGACCAAATATTATTGTATCTGTTTATTTTATTATCTTAAAAGAAAGCTGCTTCCTAAGTGAAAGGAAATTAAGCTTAGTTAACCAACTTCTTAAATCTGATAGCATGAACTCTAAATTGGTATTTGACAAGTATCCCAATTTTAACCTACCTTGACCATAATATAAATTAGCCTACTTTTTTTTTTTTTTTATGTCTTGCATAGAAAAATAGAAAGAGACCTACAGTGGAAGTCAGGAGACCATAAATCCAGTGTTAGTTTGCTCTCTGGAGAAACTGTATATTGTTGTCCAAGTGACTTAATCTCTCAGGTCTCAGTTTCTACATTCCATTCCATGGACTTCCAACATGCAAAGCAGATAAAAACAGCCTAGTATAAGAGGGAAAGGGCCTCTCTGTCTGCTCCATCTTACTTCCTGCCCAAGCATGGGAGGACCAGGCAGAATACAGTGTGAAAATTATTACTATATAGAATAATTACTCTAGTTCTTTCCAGCTTTGAAATTCTTTGTTTCTATGTAAGTATCCTTAATGTCTTAACTTTCTCCTGATCCACAAAGAACAAGACATTTTACCAAATGTCCATTGCTTAGGCTCGTAAAATTTGAGGGCTAGAAAAGAATTTGGCAGACTATTTAGACCATCCCACTGACTCTGAACAGATGTGGCCTTAAATGATCCCAGAAGTTTTATTTTAACACTTAGGAAATACAGACAGGCATTTCTGAATAAATTCTAGCCAAGTACTTTTTCTAAGGTTAAAAAATTTTCATTTAGGATAATTCTGCTTATAGTTTATTTTGTTCTTCTTCTCTGGAAACATAAATAATTACTGTTCACACAGCATCCATTCCTTCACATACCAGGAGTTATTAAGCTCCTATGGCATTCTACTAATTGGAATCAACTTGACGGTAACAGGTTTGGTTTGCTTTGTGACGTCCCACCGTCTGTCAGTTTGTTGTACTGTGGGGCTTATGCGTTGCTGTGATTCAGGAAGCTATGCCACCTTTAATTTAAACAGTAGTTCAGTCACGCCATGGTGAATAGGTTTCACTGGAGCTTCCAGACTAAGACAAACTAGGAAGAAAGGCCTGGTGATCTACTTTCAAAAATTAACCGAAGTGAACCTTATAGATCACAACAGAACATTGTCCGACTCGCATGCTTTGGACACATCATCAGAAGGGATCAACCACTAGAGGATAATTCATGATTGGTGAAGTAGAGAACCAACAAGAACAAGAAAAAGCCTCGTTGAGATGGACCGGCACAATAGCTGCAACAATGCCGGTGACTGTAAGGGTGACAGAGGGCCAGGTAATGTTTTGTTCTGTCGTACATAAGGTTATCATGAGTTGGAGTCAACTTGACAGCAGCCATCTATCTAGCTATTATTTATCTATGCTATCCAAAACAATCTGCTTGGACGTGGAATACAAAAATGAGAAGAATCCAGTTGCAACCATCCAGGAACTCACTTCAGAGAGAATGTTAGAAAGGAATATTTCTCCATGTTGTGGGGGTGGTGAGATGTCTCCGGGAAGAGTACAGGGAAGGGCTAACTCAGCAGTGTCGGGAGACGGGCTGTTCAGAAAAGATTCCTGAAGAAGTCAATGCTTGATCTGTTTTTTGAAGGATGAATAGAAGGAAGTCACTCAGGAAAAAGGTAGAAGGGAATCCCAGACAGAAAGAGCACTGTGCAAAGACAGGAAGGCATGAGAGAACATGGGATAGCTATCAGCATATTAATGGCTGGAGCACAGGTTCCTTCCTGAGGTGGGAAAAGGGAGGTAAAAATCAGAATAGCCTCAGAGCTTTCATTGTTACCTTAACATATTGGGAGTTTAAATAGGGAACTAAGGTAATCAAATTTGAGTTATACTCTGTCAAGCATATACACTAATACTCTCATTAGAGTGGGAAGGATTTTTTTTTCCTAATTTAGGTACGAAATGATGAAACCTAGACACCAATTATTCAGTGTTTTGAATCATTTTAGTTGCTTTTGCTCTCATTTATCCCACATTTCTATGGCTGGGCTTGTATATTATCAATACATCTGGCTATGGACATCAGCTCAGCTAAGTAAAGGTCTTTCTTTTCAAATGGAGTCATGTAGTTACTTTACCATAATTCGTATTCTTCAATTAGCATCATTATTTCATTGCTGATAATCAACTGATTGCATGATTCTATTTGGTGTTAAAAACACAAATTTTTGAAACTGTGGGGGACCTTCTAATACACGTAGTCTGTCATACCATGTTTCTTCAAAACCTAGGTTTCTTAAGGGAGAACCACAGATGAGGCCATGGGGATATAACGCAGGCAGAGCTCCAAGCCCTTTGCCCAGTGTAACCGGGACCATCCCTGAGAAGACAGGAACAGACACCAGATCTATCCCGTGCTGTAACGAGAATCAGCCCTGTCTCACATTTGAACCCAAATTAACCCTGTCACCTACTATAACCAGCACCAGCCCTATCGCCTGCTCGAACCACAAACAGGCCTATGTCTCACTTTAACCAAAACTAGTCCCTGCCATTCGTTGTAACCAGCATCTGCCCTGTTTCCTTCTGCAACCAGATCCTGCCGTTGCACACCTGAACCATTTTTCTTGTTGTTGTTTTTGGTGGTGGTGGTGGCAGCTGGTTGGTTGTTTTGGTGTTTTGAGGAAGATTTTATTTGAAACACAGGTTATTTTGTTAAGACATTATAACCCTCCAACTTCACAGATGAGGAATTGAAGCCCAATAAAGTCAAGGATCTTGCCAATGTAAAAACACTATAAAAATACATTCAGGGATAGTTGGCACCTCATCTAGAATCTGAACCGGACACCCACTCCCAGGTAGTATTCTGATCTTGCCAAGTATCCTTTCTTTCTCATTCCAGATATTAATGACAGTGAATTTCAGAATTCCTATTAAAATAAAATAAACATACAAAAAGCTGCTTTCTAAGATTCTTCTCTTCCTCTGTGAAAATGTGTGCATTTGTGTGTGAGTTTTTCTGTTTGTAATGAGATTGAAAAATAGATTTAGATTTACATGTTGTTGGGTCTGTGTGTGTGTGTGTGTGTGTGTGTGTGTGTGTGTTGTGTGTATGTGGCTTAGAAGGGGTTATTTTGGGGTTCCCGTGTACAGGCGAAACTATTGGATACGAAAGTCAACCTCTGAATTCAGACTAATGCATCTTGCAGGATTTTTTTTTTTTTTAATCTTAAAAAGTCTAAATCTCAGTAATAATCTACTGATACTTAATTGATCATTTGTAATTTTAAAAAAGTAATCATAAAAGAGTGGTGCTCAAAATTTTGTGTGTGAAGAATAAGTTCGGGAAATTGTTAAAAATGTAGGTTTCCACACATTTCCCCAGGTCTTTTGACTGAGTGAATCCAGAGGAAGGGCCAGTAATCTCCATTTTTAATAAAGACTCCAGATGATTCTGGTACAGACTGGCCTAACTAAGGACCACTCCAGAGAGACAATGTTGTATCTGTAACTAAATTTTGAAAGAAGGAGCTAGTTTCATGGTTTTATTAACCTCCTTAACCTGACTTGTCTCCTCTAAGTAAGCATATTGTACTACATGAGTCAGGGATGTGGAGTCAAACGTTGGTTGTCCGTGTTGAATTTTATGGGATCAAGCTGACACGAGTTTAATTCTCAACACAGTTTACATTTTCCTTAGCCTAAATATCCTTCATTAGCCACAAAGTCCCCAAGCTTGGCATAACAGAAAGGTTTTAAACACTTATTCTACTCTTCATCTGCTAAATACCTGCTAGCTGGTGAGATACATTAAATTGCCCTATTGTTTCTAGTCTAAAATTTCAAAAGAGTTCCTCATCAAGAACAGAACTGAGATTAGATACTAACATAATTAAATGTTATCTCTACACTTGTTTTGAAAAGGAAAAGCAAAATAAAGCACTTTGATTTATATAAAACCAACACATCTGAATTAAAAATTATTTGATATGAGAACAACTCCTTTCTCCTTCCCTTCTCACCCCTGTGATGAGTAAAAATAAGCTTAAGGCAGTAAATGGCCTAGGGGACCTTTGATGGCCTGCAAAGCTTTTTGCCTGTGGTTTATTTCCAGTTGCATTTCATTATAAAGGTCTTAATGTCAGATCACTGCGACTGATGATCACTTCTAACTCAGCCCCAGACGATAACTGAGAAAAGCCATTTACTCTACAAGTAGACCACCTCTTGCTGGATTTGGACTACAAGACAGAGATCCCAGCTGACAGTTACTTTCTTAATCAAAATACCCTAAAAATTAAATATAAATGAGAATGCTCTTCCTTTTTTTCTTTCTTTCTGTTTTGATTTTCTTTCTTTCCTTTTTTTTTGGGCTGTGTGTTTGTGGGGAGCCTTTCTAAGGTTTCAGCAAAATAATGTATGACCTCAGAGGAGGCCCAGTTGGAGTTAATAATAATATTTAGCACTGAGTGTTATTTATCATGCACTGTCTTGAGTCCTTTACATGCGTTAATTCATTTAATCTCAAAAAAAAAAAAAACTCTGTAAAGAAGGTATTAATATTATCTACACTTTGCATATGAGAAAACAGTGGCACAAAAAAACCAAGTAATTTAACTATGATCACATAGCTATTGTCTGGAAGAAATAAAACCAACTCAATTCTCTGTTCCTGTGTTAAGACAATACCGGGAGCAAGCATAATTCCTAATTGCTATTTTTAATGATATTGCGAACAAGCTTTAGAAAAACCTTGTTCCTCTATGACTCTGATCCAACTAAACTAGCTCACTTATCAGACTAACAGCATACTTTTCAAGAACTGATGCAAGACCTTTGCCTTGCTCTGCCAACAAATCCAAAGCTATTTTGTCATAAACTCTGCCCAATCCTAAACTGTCCCCTATCATTTAATTCTCCCTTTCCCCAGAAATCATTCAATCCTTCCCCTAAAAAAAGCCTATAAATATCCTCCTCCGACCTTTCCCTTCTGCGACACTATTAAGCATCTATCAAGAATAAACTTAGCTTTACTTGATCAACAGGTTTTCCAGGGATATTTTTGGAAACATACTTACTAGGAATTAGAAGATTTCACTTTGGAATACAAATCAATATTTTTTTCTCCTAATTTCCTAAAGCCAGAGACATCATTATTGCAGAATAAGAAAACTATAAAACTTTAGTAACTACTTAAAGGATGTTTGTTACTTCTTAAAAAGCAAAACAAACAAGAAAAAAACCCACAAGTATTTACACTTGCAGGACTTAATTTATTGTTCTTTAGGAAACTTCTATACAAATAAAGAGGAGTTTCTTAGGGGTTCCCTAACTGACATCAAATGTAAACTCTGGAATTAAATAAAATAAAATAAATTATTAAAAAACAAACAAGCAAAAACACTTGTTTGTACACTAAAAACATATCAGTGTAAACAAATATTTTTTATTCTGAAATTTTCTTCAACCAGAAGATCAATTAGAATGAGGAATTTAAGCATTGGAAACAACCACACACAAAAAAAAAAAAATCCTTAAAAACAATAAAACAAAACCTTCCCAGTTACCTCAGAACAATAGAGTCAGGGAGGGGTTCTGTTTCCTAACGCAGAAAATATCTCACGGTAAATATTTTGGGTACAAGGGGGGCCATTTCTTTGGAAATAGCTGTAAATCCATTCATCTGAGTAAAACAATCATCTGTGTCTAGTCATGCATGCTGTCTGCTCCCGTGGCTGTCAGGACTGTTGATCTGAAGTTGAGAGGTAATGGCCTCATGATTCAAGGAAACGGTTGAAGTGTGTACTCAGGCTTCAGTTTGATAGATGTGTTCATTTATCATCATAATAAGCTATTACCATTGATAGGTCACAACTCATTGAAGAGACAGTCAGTCTAACTGGCTCAATTCCATTAGCCTTCGAGGTGCCTCAAGAAGATAAGCACTCTTTTGAAGGTAATTTTCAATCACCCAACAAACTACCTGTTTAGTACTTCATCACATTTCAAATTGGGGTCCTATCACATAGCTCCTTTTGCAATGTGGCAAATGTCTGATTTTAACAGCTTGGAATCTCAGGGAGATTCTCTCAGGGAGAGCTTTAGAAAAAATAAGCTAACAGAGCATCTGCTCTGACTCAACTGCTACTCTTAGAAGTGATGAGAAGAACTGGGGAATTAAAATGTAAGCTTTATGCTTCTCCAACAGGCTTTGTGACAACATAGCTTACTGAAACTATCTGGAAACATAAGCGTTCTGTTTGAATATCTGGGATTAATTAAGCATGTCAACCAATTTTTAGCTTATAGAATTGGGCACTTAATGCTTATTAAGTGATTGCACCACAAGAAATATTTTTTAAAACAAGGTTTGAAATAGAAAATCAAACAGCTTGTAATAGATTAAAGTAGAAATAAAAATAAAGACTGTTCTAGTTAAAATTTCCTGTTTTATAACCTTGAAGGTATTCCGTTCTTGAGTGGGGTAGTAGAAGAGAGATTTTGAGGCAAACTCACCTCAATTCAAATGCGAGATTTGACTTTAAATAGCTAAGTAATCTTGTAATTACGAATATAATTATGTTTTCTCCCCAATTTTTACACAAATGATGGTGAAATACATGTATGTATGTATATATATAAACACCCACACTCTTCTGGTACTAGGCTTAATCACTTCATATAACAATACATTTTGTGTTATTCCACATTAGTATAAAAGGGCTTTCTTCCTCTTTCTTTCCTTATAGCTTTATAGTGTCTGATTGCATGGAAGTATCTAAGTTCACTTAATCAGACTCCCCTTGGTAGATACTTTTGTGGATATCACAAACAACTCTGGAATGAATAACATTGCATATATGTCGTTTCATACATGTTTATATATACCTGTGGAACAAATTCCTATAAAAGGAATTAGAGAGTGAAAGAATATGTGCATTTATAATTTTTGTGGAAAAACCTAAATTAACTTTTTTCGATTTGCATCCATGTGTATCTCCACCACCAAATTATGAGATCCTTGTAATAAAGTGTGCTCTCAATCTTTTTGTCTTTGATACATAATAGATGATAAATGAATTCTCAGTATAGTTATCATTTTACGAGTCAGGCGAAACATTGTTTTATATATTTAATAGATACATGTATTCTGTTTGGTCATGTCTGTTGCCTATTTTTCTATCAGAGTGTTGGCCTTTTTCTTATCAATTCTAGAGGCTCTTTAGAGTTTAGAGAAATTTACTTTTTGTTTGCTATGAATTATAACAAGAATGAAAATTCTGAGATTATAAAAAGAATTAATATTTTATTATTATTCTTCATTTCCATGAGAACTGATTAAATGCTACTATTTAAGCAAGAAGATGCCCTGATTCCATTATTTTTGTGATTACATTTAATTAGTGCTTTGGTCCTAATGCTTTGCATAGGCCTAACTTAAATGCTGGATCTATACCTTATTAGCTTTATGATCTTGGACACGTGCGTTAATCCATCTGAGTCTCACTGTGATGGTTAAGATTGTGTGTCAATCATGGCTGGGCCATGATTCTCCATGTTTTAATGTAATCACTCCCATGATTGAATATACTGTGAGTAGCCAATCAGATGAAAGGGAGTCTCCTTGGGGGTGTGGCCCACATCTGTATATAAGCAGACGTTCTGGCTTTTTGCCCTCTCTGGATCCTGCAGCTGCTTCCTGTCGTCTCATCTCCCATTCTTGGGACTTGAGCTGTCTGCTTATCTGCTGAACCTGGGATTCATCAATCTGCACAGTCTGTGAGTGGGAGCCCTGCTCTCCGACCTTCCGATCTTGGGCTTGCCAGCTTCTGCAGCTGTGTGACTTGGGAGAGGCCTCTACCCTGAGCCACGGACTTGGGACGTTCTAACCTCTGCAATCGTGTGAGCTGTTTCCTTGATATAATCTCTCTCTCTCTATATATATATATATATTTACACACTTTACTGGTTTTGCTTCTCTAGAGAACCCAGCCTAAGACACTCACTTTCCCTACCTGCAAAATGAGAGTGCCAGCAACCCTTCAGAATTGTGCAGGCACTCAGAAAAGTCCCTAGCACGCAGAAGGTGTTCAATAAAATGCCAGTTGCTTTGTAATTTCTGTAGTTGTATGCCACAGTAATTTATATTTGAGGTAATTTTTACAACAATAAGAGACATTAGTTAAAGGAAAGTTTATCCCCTGCCTATCTATTGCTGACGTAGCATCCACAGGTGGTAAGGAAAGATATCATTAAAAAAAAAAAAGGACAATCACAGAAAGTTAATTTTAGCAATAAGTAGATTATATGACTTAAATGACAGCTTTGCCACAAAGTGAAAAATTTAATATCAGTTAGCTGGCTTTTTGAGATACTTGCAGAGCATTTTGTACTTTAACTTGAAGATGACAAAATAGAACTAACATGTATTTCTTCATGTCTTACCAAGCAAATGACATGATAAATATCTTACTAACTCTGTCTCACTGAGAATCTGGATATTTAAGGGAATTTGAGATGACTGCCCATCAGTAACTGATTAGAAAAGTAAATTTAATAAATATCATCAATATTCTGCAGCTATAAAGTAGAAGTCTCAAAATAGTAATCTTGGAAATTTCTTAGTTTATATACTTGGGGATGAATTTACATGATGATATATACTATGGTGAAATTTGTTTGTATATTAAATTTAACAGCCAAACTAAGGCCTCTGCTATAAGAGAAATAAAATGAACGGCTTTAAAATAAATACCACGTATACTACATTTTAGAACAACCCTCACAATCACCATCATAAGAACCCAAGAGATAGGTTCCAGATATCCGACCCTTAGATTTGTTAGTTTCATATATGTTCAGTGAGTAGAAGGTTACACTAAACCTTCAAACCTTAAAAAGATACAGTGAATAGATCGAGCAAAGTGAAAGGCTTAGATGCCATTCATAATACATTACAACTGAGCATATCGTATCACCTGATATTATAGGATCTCAGTTTTTTCACCCAATAACAAAGTTTTGTTCATATCTGATGTCATTTGTTCATTTTCGGGTCTCAGAAAATGTCCTTGAATACTGCAGTATTTGCCACAGCTGTAAGTGCAAATGGATGTCAATTCTATTTTCAGCATGCCTTTGATTATTCTACATTAATTGTACACCTGCAATTGAACATTGTACAGTAAGTCTCTGTACAATGTGATGGGAAATGGGCATTTACCAAGAAGAGTTTCCATTACAGCCAGATGACAAACACGAACAACTAATCACTATAATATTTTTCCACTAGTATCTTTGCCAAAATTGGTAAAACCATCATATATTATAATGATCAGACAATGAATGAAGCTTGAACCAGGGACATATAAGAAGGGATGAGAAAATATTAACAGTTAACATCTTCTGAGCACTTCTGTGTTAGGCACTTTTTAAGCATTCAAAATATATTAACTAAATACGTGTTTGTAGTGGCCATGATGCTGTGCTTCCCAGATATACCCACTTCAGAACTATAGGAACTATTCCCCTGGCTCCTCGGGCTTCTGGGAGTGCTGCTAACTGACAACCTTCAGTTGTCAACTTACTCTAGGGATTGCCCTTATTTGAAGACAGACATCTTCTCCAAGGTTTTTCCCCCTTCCCAGGATAGCCTATATCCAATGACTAGTCAATATGGAATAAAGGCCTGGCACTTGACCCCCAACTCAGGACAACTCTAAAGGATCATCCCAGCTTCAGAGCACCCATGGAGTTGACTGAAGTCTTTGATGTGACTGCTTCACAAAAGTCCAATATCTCTCTCTGTCCAATACTCCTTTCTTCCCTTCTCCCTCAGATAATTAATCTTAATAAAACCAAAAAACCAAACCCATTGCCATCAAGTCGATTCCTACTCATAGGGACCCTAAAGGACAAAGTAGAACTGCCCTATAGGGTTTCCAAGGAGTGACTGGGGGATTCAAACTGCTGACTTTTTGGTTAGCAGCCATAGGTCTTAACCACTGTGCTACCCACCACGGCTCCATTAATCCTAATAGCGCTCCCTAACAAACTTCCTAAATGCTAATCTCCATCTCAGTGCCTGTGTCCTGAGAAATCTGACCTGAAACACCCTTTAACATGTGGAAGAGGATGGGTGCAGATAGGTTTGTGGATTTGGTGCAGGCATATGAGAGAGTTCCTTTGCGAACAATTCAATGCTTTGTATGAAGACTATTCCTTCACCTCCTTTCTTGAGAACTACCTTGATCTTCCTGGTCCCTTGTCTCTCTGCTACTCCAGCCTTACAAAAACTCAACCTTCCAGCAGTTCAATCATTTAACTACCTGACCTGCTTCCTGTCCTGCTGGACGCTGTTTCCAAAATAAACTCGGCTCACGATGCAACCCAGCAATCTTTTATGTGTCCTCTTTCCTGCTCCCATTAGTGGTCGTCAATGCTTTTCCTATATCTTTCTGCAACTCACTCTTAGGACGCATAATAGTTATGTCTTCAGAGCTTCCTATATGACATGTATGAACTGCAATAGGGCTTTTCATTTATTATCTTGTTCAATCTTCAACTAAACTGATTGCCATTTTATTCTTACACGAGCAAACTGGAGCTCATATTTAAACATGTAACAGTAATCACATATTTAAGTAGCAGAGCTACGATTTGAATCCAGGTTGCACAATTTTTTTTGTCCCCACACCACTGGGAGTGTAGGAAGTCCATCAGCTGGAAATTCTCAACTTTCTATCTCCTTATTTAAAAAAAAAAAAGAAAAGAAATTAAATGCTCTTGTGTTCATATTTACTTCCTTTACTACTCTATTAACAGAGAAATTTCTCCTATTTTAAATAAGTCCCCCCTCCTGAATCTCACTGCCTTCCTTCTTCCAGGGCACTTCTCCTATCAACTAATTATTCTCTCCTCCTCTTCGACTACATTCTTTCTACTTTCCCTTTACAAATATATAGTCCTGTAACCACCCCAACAATCATGATCTAAAACATTTCCATTTCCCCCAAAATGTTCTCATGCCCCTTTGTAGTCAATCAATCCTTTCCCTAGAACCATTTGGCCCCGGGAAAACAACTACTGATTTGTTTTCTTTCACTATAATTTTATCTTTTCTAGAATTCCATGTACTTGGAATCGTATAATATGTAATCTTCTGAGTTTGACTCTATCACTTAACATAAAGCATACATGTTATTGTATCAGTAGTTAGATCCTTTTAATTGCTAAATAGTATTTCATCATATGACTATAACCCAATCTGTTTATCCATTTACCAGTTGAGTTTTTTTTTTTTTTTTTTATTTGGTTTCTATTTCTGTTTGGGGCAAAACTGTTATGAACATTTGAGAACAAATCTATTTGTGAACATATGTTTTCATTTCCCTGGGTAAATATCTAGAAAACGGATTGCTGTTTGGTATGGTAAATGTATGTTTAATTTTATTTTTAGAAAACCTGCAAAACTGCTTCCAAAGTGGCTGTATAATTTGAGACGTCATGCTAGTCCACATCGTAGGCAACTCTTAGTATTATCAGTCGTTTAAATTTTAGTCCTTCTATTAGGTGTGTGTGGCATACCAATACGGTTTTAATTTACTTAGTCCTACTGACTAATCACTTTAAGCATCATTTTGTGTGCTTAATTGCCATTAGTATACTTTATTTGGTGAAAACTCGTAGCTGTCGAAGATAAAACCTACTCAAAAATTGATTCATTTAAATAGATAAAGTAGATTTGTCTTTTCATTATTGTGTTTATTCTTTATGTATTGTGGAAAAAATCGTTTATGAGATATATGTTTTGAAAATATTTTCTTCCAGTTTGTGGCTTGCCTTCCCAGTTGTTGCTTTTATGGTTTTTTTTTTTAAATTTTAACTTTTACATATCCATTTCAAGATAATTTCTGTGTATGGTGTGAGAATCAAGTATCATACTTTGGGATATGTATATCCAATTGTTTCAGCACTTTTTGTTAAAAAGGCTACTCATTCCCATTTAATTACAAGTAGTCCCTGACTAATTTAAAGTGTTAAAAAGCAAAGATGTCACCTTGAAGAATAAGGTGAAAAAACACAAAATAATAAATGTTGGAGAGGCTGTGGAGAGACTGGAACACTTATAAACTGTTGGTGGGAATATAAAATGGTACAACCACTTTGGAAATTGATTTTGCACTTCCTTAAAAAGCTAGAAATAGAAGTACCATACGATCCAGCAATCCCACTCCTTGGAATATATCCTAGAGAATTAAGAGCCGTCACACAAATAGACCTATGCACACCCAGGTTCACTGCAGCACTGCTCATGATAGCAAAAAGATGGAAACAACCTAGGTGCCCATCAACAGATGAACGGATAGACAAATTATGGTATATTCACACAATGGAATACTATGCAACGATAAAGAACAATGATGATCTGTGAAACATAACATGGAGGAATCTGGAAGGCATTATGCTGAGTGAATTTGGTCAGTCTCAAAAGGACAAATATTGTATAAGACCACTATTATAAGAACTCAAGAAAAGGTTTAAACACAGAAGAAAACATTCTTTGATGCTTATGAGGGTGCGCAGAGAGGGAGAGGGGTATTCACTAACTAGATAGCAGACAAGAATTATCTTAGGTGAAGGGAAGGACAGCACACACTACAGGGGAAGTCAGCATAATGGGACTAAACCAAAGCTAAGAAGTTTCCTGAATACAATCAAACACTTTGAGGGACAGAGTAGCAGGGGTGGGGTCTGGGGGCCATGCTTTCAGGGAATATCTAGGTCAATTGGCATAACAAAGTTTATTATGAAGATGTTCTGAATCCTACTTTGGTGAGTGGCGTCTGGACTCTTAAAAGCTAGGGAGCAGTCATCTGAGATGCATCAACTAGTCCCAACCCACCTGGAGTAAGGGAAAATGAAGAACACCAAGGTCACAAGGAAAGCATTAGCCCAAGAGACAGAAAGGGCCACATAAACCAGAGACTGCAACAGCCTGAGACCAGAACTAGATGGTGCGCGGCTACCACCAATGACCGCCCTGACAAGGAATACAACAGAGAGTCCCTGTTGGAGCAGGAGAAATATGGGGTGCAGAACTCAAATTCTAGTAAAAAGACCAGACTTAATGGTCTGACTGAGACTGGAGGAACCCCAGAAAGCATGGCCCCCGGGCTCTCTGTCAACCCAGCACTAAAACCATTCCTGAGGCCAACTCATCAGTCAAAGATTAGACTGGACTATGGGACATAAAATGATACTCGTGAAAACTGTGCTTCTTAGCTCAAGTAGATACATGAGACTAAATGGGCAGCTCCTGTCTGGAGGCGAGATGAGAAGGCAGGGAGGGTCAGGAGCTTGTTGAATGTACACGGGAAAGCAGAGGTGGAAAGGAGGAATGTGCTATCACAGCATAGGGAGAGCAATTAGGGTTACATAACAATGCATGCATAAATTTTTGTATGAGAGACTAACTTAAGAGTTGTAAACTTTCACTTAAAGTACAACAATAAAATAAAACAAAATAAAAATTAAGAAAAAAAGAAAAAGATTAAGGTGCTCCTGACCCAAGCCATGATGTTTTCAATCACCTCATATACATGTGAAAGCTGGACAGTGAATATGGAAGACCAAAGAAGAACTGATGCCTTTGAATTGTAGTGTTGGTGAAGAATATTGAATATACCATGGACTGCCAAAAGAATGAACAAATCCGTCTTGATAGAAATACAGTCAGAATGCTCCTTAGAAGCAAGGATGGGGAGATTTTGGCTCACATACTTTGGACAGGTTATCAGGAGGCATCAGTCCCTGGAGAAGGACATCATGCTTGGTAAAGTAGAGGGTCAGCCAAAAAGAGGAAGACCCTCAATGAGATGGATTAACACAGTGGCTTC
Organism: Trichechus manatus latirostris; assembly: GCF_000243295.1. Lineage (NCBI taxonomy): Eukaryota > Metazoa > Chordata > Mammalia > Sirenia > Trichechidae > Trichechus > Trichechus manatus. The sequence goes on from NW_004443938.1 coordinate 45,227,772, forward strand.
AATGATGGGCTCAAGCATGACAACGATTGGGAGGATGGCACAGGACCAGGCAATGTTTCGTTCTGTTGTACACAGGGTTGCTATGAGTCAGAACCTACTTGAGGGCACCTAACAACAACAAGTCCCAGACTTACAACGTATTTGAATTACGATGAACCACACTAACGACTCTTCTTTTTTTGGACATCTTATTGTTAATAATATGTACTACATACTATGTTTGCTGGTGTTATCATTCTCAGTTTTTCACTTGCAAGTGTGCAGTTTTATGATTTACCATTCAAAACAATGCCGTAAAGCAGGCTATGTCCTGGTGTACAATAAAGTCAGTGTCTGTGTTACGAGTCATAATGGATAGAAAATTAGGCAATGTTCAACTCTAATGACATATGACAACTGAACTGTGCACGTGCCTGGCAGGTGTTATGACTTGCAGGGTTATGTGAAACACTCTCCAAGCAGTTGATCAGGATAATTGGATGGAAGAGATCGGTGGAAAAATCATCCATATGGCAAGAAAGCTGAATTTAGGATTTGGTACTTCCGATGTTGGTCAGTTCACAGATCGTGAAGTAGGGGAACTCACAGATCAGGACTTAATGGAATTTGAAGAGGAGAGAAATGCTGAAGAAGAAAGAAATAATGAGGAAGAGGATGGAGAGAAGCTGTCAAAAAATTTTACATGAAAGGATTAGCTGAAGTTTTTTCTAAACTAAATCAGGGGTTTCGGTTGTTTGAAACCATGAACTCAAACTCTGACCCCTTTGCTAAAGTCAATAGGCAGATTCAGGAAGCAGTGAGATGTTACCACAAAACATCTGAAGAAAAAAATTAAAAGGACCATACAGATGACTCTCATTAATTTTCTGACTAGAAACGCCATCCCCATTCCCAGGGACAGTCCAGAACCTTCCACAAGTGGAGTTATTAACACAACTGACAAAATGCCAACATTGTCCAACTATTCTTCATTATCAGAGTAAATTTTTACGATCTGTGTATCTTTTTGTGCATGCATATATGTATTAAAATATATCTGTAAGTATGTATGTAATGTTTCCAACCCCCAAAGACAAATAAATATCAGATTTATAAAGATACTGATAATAAAAGGCAATAATAATGAAAACTAAAAAAAAAAATGAGTTATTTGACTTATGTCAGAATCCACTTATGATGGAGTCGTCGGAATGGAACCCTGTTGTAAGTCGGGAACTACCTTAGTTTGACACCTTTTTTGAAAATTAATTGACCACATGGGAGTGGTACTATTTCTGATCTGTCTGTTCTGTTCCACTGATCTATATGTCTATCTTTACACCATTACCACACTGTCTGGATTTCTGTAGCTTTATACTAAGACTTAAAATTAGGTAACTTAAGTCCTCCAAATTTGTTCATATTCAAAGTGGTTTTCTCTATTCTATGTGCTATGCTTGTTCATATAAATTTGAGAATAACCTTGTCAATTTCTACAAAAAAATACCTGCTAGGATAGTGTTGAATCTATAGATCAATATAAGGAAAATTCACATCTCACTATTCAGTCTTACAATATAGAAGCATAGTGCCTCCCAATTTATTTAAGTATCAGTAATATTTCACAGTGTTTAGTTTTCAGGTATTGGACATATTTTGTTATATTAATCATTTAATACTTCACATTTTGATGTTATTATTAAAAAAGATTGTTCTTGTAGTTACAATTCTCAAATTTTATCACTATACATAAAAATACAATTCATTCTTGAACAGTGATCTTGTATTGTATGACCTCACTAAAGTCACTTATTAGTTCTAGCAGTTCTCTTTAGAATTTTCTACATGGATGATCACGTCATTTTTGAACAGAGACAATTTTATTTCTTCATTTACAATCTGTAGAAGGATTATTTATTTTACTTGTCTCGTTGCATTGGTTAGGAACACCATTTTAACGTTGAATAAACATGGTGAGAGTGAATACCCTGGCTTTTTTCCCCCAAACTTAGGAAGAAAGAATTCAGTATTTCACTATTAAGTATGATGTTAGCTATAGATATTTTGTTGATGGTCTTTCTAGATTGAGGAAGTTCCACTTAGTTTTTAGTTTGCTGAGAGTTTTCATCATCAATGAGTGCTGAATTTCATTATTTTTTTTTGTTTTATTGAGATGATCATATGAATTTTTAGTCTGTTCATAAAATCAATTACATTGATTCATTTTTGTATATTAAATCTGCCTTGCATTTCTGGGATGGATTCCTCATGATCATAATGAATTATCCTTTAGATATACTGCTGGATTTCATTTATTAAGGATTTTAGCACCTACATTCATAGGAATATTATTCTTTAGTTTGCCTTTCTTTTAATGTCTTTGTTTTATTTACAACACAAGTCATTGTTTTGGTATGAGAGTTCTCATGACCTCACAATATGAGTAGAGAAGTCTTTTTTTCTCTTCTATGTTAAAGATGAATTTCTGTAGATAAGGTATTATTCTTTCCTTAACTATTTGTTAGGCTTGATCAGTAGGTCTCAAATTTCCTTTGAAGAGATGGTTTGTAACTACAAATTTAATTTATTTAATAAATGTACACCTATTAAGGTTATTTATTGCTTCTGAGTGAGGTTGTTAGTTTGTGTCTTTGAAGGAGTATGTGTTTCCCCACAATTGAAGAATTTATTGGCATAAAATTGTTCATAATAATTCCTTATTATCCTTTTAATAGTTGTGGAATCCATACTGATATATATGCTTTAATTTCTGATACTGGTGATATGTGTCTCTTTCTTTTCTTTCAAATTATTTTGACTGAACTTTATTAATTTTTATGAAAATTTATAAAGTTTTTGTTTTTATTGATTTTTTCTATTGTTTTTATTATTCTATTTCATTGACTTCTGCTTTTATTTTTTTCATTTCTTGTATTTACTCTAGGTTTACTTTACTCTTCCTTTCTTGAGTGTTAAGATGGATGCCTAGGTTACTGACTTAAGATCCTTTTTCTTACTTTAGTACAAGCATTTGATCCTATAAATCTTCATTTAAGCCTTTCTTTAGTTATATATCACAGATTTTGATAAGCTACGTTTTCATTTTCATTCCATTCAAAATATTGCGTAGTTTTTCTTGGGAATTTTTTTTCTTCATGGTTATTTGTAAGGGTGCTGTTTAACTTCAAAATATTTGGAAATACTGGTATGTTCCAGATAACTTCCCACTTCTAGTTTAATTATGTTGTTATTAGAGAACATACTTTTTTGTGACTTTAATCCTAATATATTAAATGTGGTTTGTGGCCCAGAATATGGTCTACCTTTTTTTGTTGTTGCTTCTTCTTTTTTTTTTAATTTTTTAAATTGTATTTTAGATGAATGTTTACAGAACAAATAGTTTCTCATTAAACAGTCAATACACATACTGTTTTATGACACTGTTAACAACCCCATGACATGTTAACACTCTCCCTTCTCGACCTTGGAGGAACTTTTTTTTTTTTGGTGAAAATATACATAGCCAAAGATACAACATTTTGAAAATTTCTACATGTACATTTCAGTGACATCGATTACATTCTTCCAGTTGTGCTGCCGTTCTCACTATCCCTTTCCAAATTATTCCAAATATGTTCTATCTTGTTGAGCATTCCATGCACACACGGAAATAATGTATAGTCTGCTGTTGTTGGATAGAAGAGTCTATGAATAACTATTAGGTTATGTGAGCTGGTAGGGTTTTCCATGTCTTTCCTATTCCTACTAATTTTCTGCTTGTTCTATCAGTTATTGATAAATATTGATGTCTCAACTATAACTGTCAATTTATATATTTCCTTAAAGTTATATCAGTATTTATTTTTCAAGCTCTTCTATAAGAGTTTAATATTTAGGGATGTTATATTCTCTTGTAGCCCTGGTGGTGCAGTGGTAAGAGCCTGGCTGCTAACTAAAAGACTGGCAGTTTGAATCCACCAGCCACTCCCTGGAAACTCTATGAACAGTTCTACTCTGTCCTACAGGATCGCTATGAGTTGGAATTGACTCGATGGCAAGAGGTTTGGTTTGGTTTTATATTCTCTTAATGAATTGACCCTTTTATTAATTGACATTCATTATCCCATTAATAATCCTTGTACTAGAATCTTTTTCTGATATTAATACAGCCAGCTCAGGATTCTTTTTGTTATGTTCAGGATGCTTTTTATTATGTTTCCCTCCTTTTACTTTTAAACTACTTGTTTTTTTATTTTAACTTAGGTACTTTAGAGAGTATATAGTTGGATCTTGCTTTTTTATCATTCTGACAATGTCTCCCTTTTATTAGAAGTATGTAAGCCATTTATATTTAATGTAATTATTACTATGGTTGTGTGCACATCTACTATCTTGCTTTTTTTTTCCATTTTGTACCTATGCTCTTTTCTTTTTTCTTCTTCCTTTCCTTCTTTTTGACTAATTAGCCATTTTTATGATTACATTTTATCTCTATTATTGCTTTTTATTAATGATATCTATTTTTACTTATTTATTTTTGAGGAGCATGGTGGTGCAGTGGTTAAAGTGCTCAGCTACTAACAGAAAGGTCAGTGATTCCAACCCGTTAGCCACTTGGTAGGATAAAGATGTGGCAGTCTGCTTCCCTGAAGATTTACACCCCTGGAAACCCTATAGGGCAGTTCTACTCTGCCCTATAGGGTCACTAAGAGTTGGAATCAACATGAAGACAATTTTTTAAAAATTATTTTTAGTGTGTGTGTGTGTTTTGCTTATGTATATTTGTTCTATTTTTTAAAAATTTTTTTATTGCGCTTGAAGTTTACAGCTCAAGTTGGTTTCTCATACAAAAATTTATGCACACATTGTTACATGACCCTAGTTGCTCTCCCTATACTGTGACAGCACACTACTCCTTTCCATCCCGGATTTCCTGTGTCCATTCAGCCAGCTCCTGTCCGTTTCTGCCTTCTCATCTCGCCTCCAGATAGGAGCTGCCCATTTAGTCTCATGTATCTGCTTGAGCTAACAAGTGCACTCTTCACGAGTATCATTTTTGTCTTATAGTCCAGTTTAATCTTTATCTGAAGAGCTGGCTTTGGGAATGGTTTTAGTTTTGGGCTAATAAAGAGTCCAGGGGCCATGTCTTTGGGGATCAATTATTTTTATTTTTGACAAGTAGCGCTGCACTTTAAAATATACATTCTTATAAGTATCCTCAAGAGAGATATCACTTCACATATGATATAAGAATCTTACACCAGCATGCTTCTATTTCACCTCTACTTTTGTGCTATCTATGTTATACATTTTACTCTGATATAAAATCCACAATACTTTATTATTCTGTTTTAAAAATTATCTTTTAAAATATTTATCAAGTTAAAATATTTTATATTTTCTCACATATTTACTATCTCTGTTACTCTTTATTCTTTAGTGTATATTTACATTGACATCTGCTATAATTTTCCTTTTGCATGAACGACTTCCTGTAATGTTTCTCATATTGTAGATCTGCTGGGGATGACTTTTTTATCTTTTGTAGGTCTGAAAAGTCTTTATTTAATCTTTGTTTCTGAGCAATATTTGTGCTGGATATAGAATTCTAGTTTAACAGTTTTTCTTCTTTAATATTTTAAAAAGATATGACTTCACTGTCTTCTAGTTTACACTGTTTCCAGCATGAAATTGGCTGTCATTACTCCATTATATGTAATGTGTCTTTTTTTTCCCCTCTGGATGCTTGTAAAAATTTTAGCAATTTGAGTTGATGTACAATGGTTCCTTTATTATTCTATTTGAAGTTCACTGAATTTTTTCATACCTGTGGATTTAAAATTATCATCATATTTAGAAAATATTTGGTCATTATTTCTTCAATTTCTTTATTTCCCTGTCTCCCCATGCCTCTTCTCCTTCTTGAATTACACTTATGGGTCTCTGATGTTCTGATCACCAGCTTTGTTTTGTTTTCCCCTCTCCTTGCTTCGTATTTCTCACCTCATCATATTCGTGTTTTCCTCTAGTTTATGGTGATTATTTTTTTGTCTAGTTTATGGAGATAATTAAAAATAACTGTTTGAACATGCTTGTATACTTGTTCTATCATCTTTGCCGTTTCTGTGTCTGTTTCTATTGTTTGATTTTTCTCCTGCTTGTGAGTCATATTTTCCTGCTTCCTTGCATGCCTGGCAATTTTTGATTGGATGCTGGGTATCATCATCTAAATTTTTGGTTGGAGTTTGTTTTAATCTTTAAAATGTTATAGACTTAATTTTTTTTTTTTTTTTTTTGGTGTACAGTTAAGTTTCTTATCATGAGATAGATCCTTTCAAGTTTTTTGAGTTTTATTAGGTTTGTAAATTAAGTTATTATCAGGTCTATCCTCTCTGGATGATCAGAATATATCTTACTATAAGCTCTCGGCTCTGGGAACTGTTCTGCTTTCCTTTATGGAGTCTTTCCCCAGGCATCTCAATAATATCCAGATTCATACTTAATCAAAAATATAAAAGGACCCCTCTGAAGCTATCTGAGCTCTCTTTGTACAGCTCCCTCATCTCTGGAACTCAGCACATTTTAGTACCCTGAGCACCAGTGTCTGTCTCCTAATCTCAGCAAGGCTATTTATTGGACACTCCTTAGGCTTATCTTCCCCCGCTATAGTTTGCAATCTGTATTTAGGCAGTAAATTGGTACAATACTAAGGATGCCCTGTTTTTTTTTTTCTCCTCTCTCTTTCCTGCTTTCAAGAATCATACAACTGCACCTTCTATTGCCCAATGTGTCCTATGTTTTGTCCAGTTTTCCAGTTGTTTAAGGCAGGGGATAAATTCAGTTCCTATTATTTTGTCTACTCTATTAATAATAGGTATTTCTAAGTGTCAAATATTTGGTTTATTACTAGATAATAACAAATGCTTTTCTAAAGTAATTGGACCAGTTTATCTGTCCCCTTCCCCCAAGCAGTGGGTGGACATAATTATTGGTCTAGATCTTTGCCAATAGTTGATATTTCTCAACTCTTTCATTTGTAAAGAGTTTATAGCATTCCATTAATTTAAGGGCCATTTACGTTATTAATTCTCTGTAAAGTATGTCCATATCTTATGCTTTTTTTTCCTGTTCTTTTTTTATTATGTTGTTGGCATGTTCTTACTGATTTATAGGAGTTTTTATATGTTATGAATACAAATTCTTCGTCATTCTGTTTTGAAAACATCTTCCAGTTCAGGATTTTTTTCATTCTCTTAACCGTGTGTTTTGATAAACAAGAAGTCTTAATTTTAATGTAGTATTTATGATTGTTCTGTTTTTTTTTAATTGTGTCTACTTTTTGTCGTTAAGAAATATTTTTCTTCCTTAAGGTCACTATGATATTGTAATAGGTTATCTTTTTTTTTTTTTTCAGTCCACTGGAGGAAGTATTCATTGGATTTTTTTAAACACATAAAAATTTAAAAGTAAAAATGACTTGTAATTCTTACTCTCTTTGCTTTCCAACCCTATGACCACTGTAGATACTAAAAAAATTTAAAAATAAAAATGAAAAATGACATGTTTAGAATGACATTTTGAAAAATAAGGAATAGTGCTGATATTATATCCTCTCAACACATTCACATAAGAGAGAATATGTTGTTTGAAAATCCTAACAGTCCCTATTATAGAAATGTTTCCTGTATGGCTACTGGTTGGAATTAGTCTTTGCTCATTTGTTTTCAATTGATTATCTTCACCTCAGGTCTAAGATTGGATGAAAAATCCAGTTAGATTTTACACTGAAACAAGTAAACTAACAACACTCTTTCCCATCGTTCTCCATTTCCTTTCTCTTCTCCCACTACCGACAATTAATAAACAAAAAGCCCAGTATGTAAAGAACAGTTTGGCCATTATAGGCTCAGAACTGGTATAATAAGTCTTTTTCCACTGGTTGCTAGTTAACGCAAGACCTCAAACCAGTCACATTTTTAACCCTAGGACCTAACACAGTTGTTACTGAATGAATAACAAAACATACAAGCTTAAAATAGGACTTTAAGTATTCCTTGTTTAAAATTTTCTCTCAAAATTTGTTAGAAAAAAACCTGTGCCATAACAAAAGTTTATTACATTCCAGTATTAGAAAGTGTAAGCATATATGAGTATTAAAATGTTTGTTTATATAATAATTTGCAATATTAGAATTAGTCCTTTATAAATCTAATTAGGATAAATATCAAGATAATATTATGCCAAAGGTATGTAAGACTGAGAGATTTTTATATTTGACTATGAGTCCTCATAAACTGACTAGTTTTACAAAGCAGATTCTACCATAAATAAGGCAATAAAAGAGTCTTTGGCATATCTTGTTTTTAATATTTATTTTCTCATTTACCACTACTAATTCATTTGGTTTATTCTAGGTAGCAAATCTTCTTCTTGGTACTGCTCAATTACCAAAGCTTTTTTGATGGGATCTGATGTATGGAATAAAAATTTAGTCACATTTACTTTATCCTATTTACTTTTATGACCATGCCATTCTCCACATACATAATAACCTTCTTAATTAAGTCATCTAATCCAAATGCAAACTGGAGGAAGTTAAGAATGGAGGAGAGGGTATTGAACTTCACTTTGGAATAATTGTGAGGAAGGTAGAGGAAGAAGTTACAAATACAAATTATGCTGCTTAAAAGAGAGTGCATCTTGTGTGTTAGCAGGTTTTTAATTTTCTTTTCACAAGATTGAAATAATCTTTGAACTTTCACATAAATCCGACCTCAAGGATCATTTCTGAGCAAACCGATCAACACCATTTTTTGCGTGTTTTTGTTAAGCACGTAGCGTGAATCACAAAGTATTTTTGAGTCTCCTTTTATGTGACAAGAGTTACCCTGTCCTGTAAATCTCAAACAGCAACATCCTCCTTCAAATTCACAGGTTTAATCCGGGATTTGTGAGGTAGAACTGAAAGTCAAACAACCACAACAAAGAAGTTGACCAAAGATTACTTTTAGAAGCCAGATGCTATTATGCTAGCAGGTTCTCACAATGTGCATCTTCAGCGAGGCTATAGGTATTCTTAGCAGCTACATGAAACAATTTAAAAGCTCCTCTAAGCTAGAAACAGAAAAAGACAGCATGATGTAGAAACTACGCATTGTTTGGTAAACAACAAATCACGTAAGATTAATTTAATAATGCTCAGAGACCAAATTTCAAACCTTAATGGTAATTTGGGCAGGGGAGACAGGCCCAGCCGTATCTCCTGGAACTATACAGTAGCAAAGAGAATTGCTTTTGGAAGCCGCATTAACTGTTTTGGATCACTAGGGTAATCCTAAGTAAATGACCGTTTCGATGTTCCAATAGCACTTAGTTTACTAAAGCAGTAAATTATCCCAACTCTGAAATTCCCAAAGTGTTTCTGAAGAGCTAAAGTCCATAGCAAACCAGCAGGACTCTTTGTCCTCTAGCTCATTCCACTCCTGCCTAGTCCCTTGCTTTTAAAAATGCCCTAAAACCAAGCATTTACATTTGTCCAAACATTTTGAAAATGAAATGCTGTCCAGTACAGTGCCATGGGTGCTTGAATAAATTCTCATTGACTATCTAAATGGGGGGCGGGGGTGATATTAGCACTTGATTGTGCCAATTGTGTCAAATATTCACTCACATATTAAAAAAAAAACATTTTTGAGGTAGTTATTGAAGAATTAATTCATAGTTGAGATCATGGGAATTCTTTAAACAGGCACTATGTGCTAAAAACATGCTAAGTTCTCCTAGATCCCATCCACTCTCTACACACACTTATAATCACTTATTTAAATCTCATTACTCCAAAGAGGAACAGCAATAAATAAAAATGCTTCATAGGATAAAAAGTACTCCTTTGCTAAATTGGCTAATATTCTTCAGTTTTATTATGATCAGGCAGACCTCTCTGTTATTAGATCTAAGTGTGTTGCAAGTGAGAGCCCTTTTCTTATTTGTCATTAGATGCTAAAAGGAAGTACATGCATGTGGTATCCTCATTAGAATAGAATTAGCACAGCACATCATTCTTCTGTTACAAGTAGACTTATAACCTAGTTACTTAGAAAATGTTTGAAAACTGGGTATATAAATATTTGGAAACACTATACTAGCATCTCATAAATATTTTTTTCAACCTAGGAATTAACAGTAAAAAAGCCAGAGACGGATTACATACCCACAGCCTCTAGGTCACAGACGTAAATGTAGATCAGTATTTAAGCAGATGCACTAGTATTTTGATACACTATTTCTGTCAGTTTCCGGCAATGGCTCTGATTCTAACAGCAATTACTGGTAAAGAATTTAGTCTCAACTATTTAGAAAAGTGGCTTTATTGAATTTACAAACAAGGCCCTACAATCTTCCATTTCCTTAGCAAGATATTAAATCAACCAAGCTAAGCATGTCATCACGACTATAATTTACGTGATGTGACATGACAGTTAAGATGTATTGTGGTAATTTGTGAGAGCTTGCAGTATTATTGTAGTATCAAAAATTTATATGGTTCAGTTATTAAGGCAAATTGTTTCATTCATACTGAGATGTCTGACAGTAAACCACCAGGGGCTTCCACATTACATTAAAAAATGTCTTCCATATTCAAACACTTTGCACACCCTGTTACCATTATTTTGTTCACTGAATGGAAACTAGAGCACAGACAAGCATGGCTTTTTGATGTGAAAATGATCTGTAAGGGAATATGAAGTATTTCTTTGCGGGTGGTTATAAGAAACAGGTCAGCCAGGATAAGGGAAGTTATCTTTGGGAACCAACAACTATGAACAGAATGTCCAAATTCTTTGCTCTGATGCTATTTAATATCCCATCTGCTTGCTTTCCTTCTGTCAGGTTGATTTTCAGCCAAAAGTAGGAAAAACCGTACTACCAAATAAGAAATGATGAAAAAATATGGCAAAAAATACTTTTATTATAAGCTATTTTCAAATAAATTTCACAATAGAAAAATAAGAGCTCTGCAACTCATCCAATTTTGACTCAAGGCTCTTCTCGGTACTCCTCCAAGCAGTAAAAAAAAAATTAACATTTTTTTCTCCCTCTCAATTTTAAGTAGTCTTAGTCAAGTCTTATGTGCTATTTTATTCTTGTTGAGAATACAGGAGATTCCTAAATATAAAAGGGCAAAATTACTTCTGGTCATAAAGTGCCTTGCAAATAAAAGTTTAATTAGATTTTTATTATGGCTATTGAATTTTATGCAACATAGCCTATCTCTTTAAAATACATATTCATTGAAAATGTGTTTTATTCATTTACACATTTTTTCATAATAGCATTTAGAAGCCTGTTAAAAATAAGAAGCTGGCCATGAGGTGAAAATGTTTCAATCAGCTAAAACTACCAGTTCCCATTCACTGAGTAGCATACGAACGATTCACTTTTTCTAGATCAATACTCATATGCCATGCAAGAAAACCACTAACTGAAAATGTACTTTTATTTGTCAATGAAGGTTTCTTTCAAAAGTAACATTTTATTTTTATAGATGAAAACTAGGCTTTAAATTCCATCAATTCACGAAGGTCCCCCCACCCTGCCCCGTGGCCCTCAGCTTCTGGTGAGATTAGACAATTTAACTATCAGCTAATAAGGTATTAATTCACACAGGACAAGCAAGTATTCACATTTAGAATCAATAAACCAAATTTTGCTTCTGAAAAATTATTGGACAAACTAAAATAAAATTCTAAACAAGGCACCTTTCTAGATGTAGTTAATCCACAACAGAAGAAGGGGGGTATATAAAAAAGCTTGCATTTCTGAAGTTGCTGCATTTGTTTATCTGTGTATGTTTTCATATCTGTGAGTGGGCTTCAAAACAAACATGTGCTTTCAATCTGTCACTTCTTTTAAGGTAGTTCACTTTCTAAGTTCCAGGAAATACGTTGTTTTCATAAGCTTCATGGCAAGCATTAAATTAGTTATGTAATAATTTTTGATTCCATTTAACAGTCAGACAAGGCAGAAGAAAAAGTATCTCTCTTGAATATCAGTTTTGAAAAGAAATAGAAACTGCAGTAAGCATACCATCACAGACAAGTCTAGAAAAACTATTTCAAGTAAACACAACACAGTTTCTTGCTATATCTATAATCTGTCTCACCAAATACCCTAGAGGCTACATTAATTTATTCATTCATTCAAAAAGTTTACATAGAAGGCAGATTATGTTCAGCATCTTTACTAGCGGTGCCGGGCCCTGAACTTCCTTGGAACACTGGAGAAACGCCAAACTGGATCTGATTCAGCTGGTTCTGACAATCCTGTACAGTAGTATGTATTTGATTTCATCTTTCTTTTAAAAAAAATACTAAATAAAAACTACATTGATTATTGGTCAGTTAAAGCAAAGTAGCGAGAAGCAAGCAACTACGGACTCACTTTGTTTCCCAGATACGGAGCCGGAGCGCTCCAGTAGTAGCTTTGCGGCAAGATTTGTCGGGCCTCTGCGTTGTTGATGCTGATCTGTTGTGATGCATCCAAGTTTTCCTGCTGGGGAGCCACTCGGATGCGGCCGGAGATGTCAGTCAGATACCAGCCACTCATGTCTTGTATCTTAAAGAAAACAGAAGCATCGTTAGGTGTGTGTGTGGGGTGGGGGGCAGTGGAGGAAAAAAAAAAAGTCATCAGCGTCCTTTCTTTTTCATGTTCCTTGTGGTGTCGATTTTGGGGGAGGAAATAAAAAACCAAGAAAAGTTAAGAAAATATGAGTTGAAAATATCATTAAACTCAGCGTATGTATTCATATAAGCTCCCACTGTTTTTTTTTTTTTTTTTCCCGATATAGCTAGGAGTTTGAATAAAAACCAAAAACCAAACCCGTTGTTCGTCCAGTCAATCCCGACTTAGAGCAACCCTAATAATCTGGAGTACTGGTGGTGCAGTGGTTAACGTGCTCCATAATATTAACCAAAAGGGTCAGCGGTTGGAACGCACCAGCCACTCCGACTGCCACAATAAAGATTTACAGCCTTCGAAACCCTATGGAGTGGTTCTACTCTGTCCTGCAAGTTTGCAATAAGTCGGAATTGGCTCAATACCAGTGGGTTTTTTTAATATAATAATCTGTTTTTATTGATCCAATTTTTTTTTAATATTGTGATTCCAAATACAACTTTAAAAAAAGAAATTTATTCAAAGTTGCAAAATGGTTATAAAATTATACAATTTATCAACTAGTTGAATTTCATATTTTTCATTACCTTTGTAATTTCCTTTTGCTTATGAAAAATTTTCAAAAGTGGTTACATATGTATTTATAAAGCAGAGGAAGAAAAGAAAGAAAAGATGCAAGTGCCTGATAGATAGCTTTTCATTCAGTATTTCCTTCCTTCCCACTTATTTAAATTTGAATTTTAAGGCTTAACGACATTTGAATGCACCAGGATGTTGCTATGGCCACAGCTTACAATACTGTACCTATTCCTTCCTACAGGATCAGAAGTGCAGTGGGGAACCATAGCTCATATCCCTGTCCCAGAAAAAGGAGGGTGCTTTAAAGGAGGAATAAGGGAATACAACATTATTTGCTCTTCCATCTTTACACTCCAGCCCAGGTCAGGAATGCAGGTACTATTCTAACTTAAACTGTCCCACCTGGTCAGGAGCTAACAGAAGCAAACTAGATAGTTGTGAGCTGCTCGGTCTTGTGGGTGGTGGGAGCAGAATGGTAATGATGATAATATGTGGCTGAAATATTTTTAGAATTTTTTTAAAATGGGTAGAGTTAAGGATAAAATCTCGTAGGAAAAATATATGCAAGTATAAAGGTAAACAGTACTTCTGTTACTCTAAAGGGAAAGTAAAACTTACAGAGAAAATAGAAAAAAGATCTGAAAAAAAAAATTTCAAATATCTGGGACACTGATTTTATACCAATTTAGAGTAATAAATTTGCTTTTATTTTGATAAATGTGCCCCCTTATAAATACCATTGGCCAGCAAATGTTATTGGACAGTCCATGATGTGTTTATGTTATGTAGAAGTTAGTCGATTTTGTATCTCTCAAAGTTTTGGAATCCCTTGGACTCCCCCGAGGACCCCTGGTAGTGCAGTGGTTAAGCGCTCAGCTGCCAGCTGAAGAGTTGGTGTTTCAAACCCACCAGCCACGCCGTGGGAGAAGGTAGAGACAATCTGCTTCAGTGAAGATTACAGCCTTGGAAACCCTGTGGTACAGTTCTACTCTGTCCTATAGGGTCACTATGAGTTAAGAATCCACTCGACGGCAATGGGGTTGGTTTTTCATGGGGGGACTGCCCTGGTCAGATGAGAAAGAGAGACCAGGTTAAAAAGGAACAGGAGAGGCAGAGAATAGGGTAGGGTTATAGCCATTCTGATAATTTTCTCCAGTATCAAATGTTGGAAAACAGACATGAAGTAATATATTCCTTACTCCTCTTTCCTTCCTAACTTCACTCTTTGGGCATTCTACAAGAGTCCAGTGATATTCAGAAGAATTCCTTCCAGAAGATTTATTGACATGCAAAAATTAGTAGACTTGAGTTTCTGAAGGCTAGAGTTTAATTGCCAGCTTTGCCACTTACTGCCTATGAAATTTTGAAGTATTAATGGAACAGACCATAGGGTAGGGTGAGAATCAGAATGTTAGTTTAGATGTCCATTCATTGATTCTATGAAGTTGGCTGTAAAAGCAATATGTTTGATAAAGTATGTATAGATTCAAATTTAGATAATAGCCTGAGAGTACAATGAGAAACTACCCATAAGTTTCAGACTGGGTTTAAAAGCCACATAGCGAAAGAAAATTATTTTACAATTCTGCAAGAATTAGTTAGCTGATTAAAGTTGAAAGGGAGATATTATGGAGGATAGTTTATTCAAACAGAAATCTTTGTAAAACATAAATCTACTCATGTCACTCACTCTCCTGCTTAAAATCCTTGAACGACTCTCCAGGTATAAGGTCCCAACTTCTTAGCATCCTCAGTCCTATATGGTTTCTCATTCCTCCTCTAGGCTTCTCTTTCTCTAGCATGTATCTGCCACTTGGTATTCTTAAATTCCAGCCACAGAAGCTATTTGAAATTCCCCAAAGGTCCCATTTGCCTCTCATACTTTGCACAGAGTGAAAAGGGAGTGGGGAGTGGGGTGGGGAATGGAGGTGGAAAGGTAAACATGTTTATGTTAGAGTAAGAAAGTCTCAAATCAAACCCACTGCCTTCGAGTCAATTCCGACTTATAGTGACCCTGTAGGGTTTCCAAGGCTGTAAATCTTTACGGGACCAGACTGCCACATCTTTCTACCACCGAACGGCTGGAGGGTTCAAACTGCCAGCCTTTTTGGATTAGCAGCCGACTGCTTTAACCACTGTGCCACCAGCGCTCCTTAAGAAAGTCCCAGCAACTACTAGTTTATGTAATTTGAAAAATTTCATATCAATTAAGAATGAAGGTATTGTTCAAATTTAGGAACCATTGTAACAATGAAAGAGCCCATGCAACTTCAAATTGTAACAAGAAACTGATGAGTAATATGCATTACGTACATAGATGAAAACATTTTTCTTAACCTGTGTGCAATACTCAGTGGTGAAATGAGAAATGGATTTCTTCATAGCAATTTGATGCTTTCTCTATTGAAACATGTCCCCTGGAGGTTAAAACAACATTAATTTCATTATTGTTTCACATACTGATCATGGACATTATATATTCTACATATTCTAAACCAAAAGCAAACCCATGCCCTCGAGTCTATTCCAACTCATAGCAACCCTATAGTGTCTACATATTCTAAGAGATTCCAGACAACACATTGTTATGGATAAAACCTTACAAGCTTTGATCAAAGCTACACAAATAGCATTTGAAAGAAAATAAAAAAATTCCATCACTTCTTTGTGCTAACTTTGAGTAGACGCTCACAGCAAGAAAAAAAAAATTTAATTTCTTACAAAAGAAAATGACAATAGCCGCAAAAAGGTCCGTGGAGCAGTGTACAAAGTTAAAAGCTGTTGCTTACATTGCTGTAGGTCCAGTAGGAACTCTGACATCTGTTTGAAACTCCTGAACAGAAACACTCATCACAACCTTTACGGTTATCCTCTTGCAAGTTGAAGAAGCCAGATTTGCAACGACTGCAGTCTCCTCCTTCAACATTCTCCTGCAAATACAGAGGTACGTTAGAAACAAACAGTGGTACCCTTCAAAATTAAGAGTTTCTCACATCGATTTCTGTTTAAATCTTTTGTGACCCAATTATTTTTTCCTTTTCATTTTTGCGATACTACTTGTTTTCAATAATGGAGGGCGTGTTGAATCATTGAGTGTATCTGAATTTTTGGTAGGTAACATGATTTTTGTTTTATGCCTCTTTCCACAAATTGTACCCTTGGAGTCCAGAGGTCCATATGTGTACCCCTTGTGAACACAAATTCTACCCCCAGAGTCCAGTACCAATAAAAATTTCCAAAATTCATGTTTTTCCTACCAAAAATTAAGTGATTCGGCACCTCCTCATACAATACCCTGTAAAAACAGTAATCTGCAGCACACCCGTTTTTTCCATTTCAAACTGTAATATAGGGCTCTGCCTGCCAGCAGCACATACTGTCAGTGGGACAGGAACTTCCCAATGAACCTCAGAGGTACTAAAATAAGTGGTAGCTACATATACCGCCAGTCCTGAAAGGGATAAGGAAAATATTCACTGTACAGTCTTCCTTTTACCTTCTCAACAACCATATTTAAAGTATAATGACAGCTCAAAAACTCCTTATTAAGCTACCTTCTTCCTAACGAGACTAGTGGGAAAGAATTTTGGATGGTAGTCTGTTGTGTTGAAAGTTACAATTTTGATGATCTTCATCTATGTTACAAGTACAGAGTAAATGTCATAATAAAGCTAAAAAATTTGACTGACTAAAATATGGTCAATTTGGTTCACTATTGATTAACAAAGAGTCTTCATTAAATCTTTGTTGTTAAGTATCTAATCTTAGACCACATATATATGATAAAATTTAAAACATTAAACTAATACATGAATGTGTAATAGAATATTGATATTGCACAGATTGTAAAATTCTTTTCACATTAATATTTAAAATACATACCTATGAGGTAAGCCTAAGAACCTGACAAGCAGAGAAATTGGGGCAAACAGTCATAGCATCTCCCTGCTCAGGCTAAGTAGCAAAGGATAAATGTTTTCCCTGGTTAATTTTTACAGTGTTTCCTTTAACACAGTGGTATAGCCAGTTAATCATATAGTAATATCATGGGAAAAAATAATTCTCATTTGGTAACTGCTCCTTAGATTGGCTTCATTAATTCTAGTCCCAGTATACAGAAAAATTGTTATGGGTGGGCCTATAATGTGAACTCAGGACACCGAAAGCTGACTCTATAATGAAAAACTAAAAAGGCTGTAATCTCTCAATTTAGACAATGGCTAACCTTATGTAATTTCAGCTGATGACTCCCTGCTTTCCACGAAACTAATTCTCAATATTCCCTTAACGTGCGTTTGCTCCACATTTTCCCTCTTCCTTTGAATTCCCTTATTTCTTCGATTTTGAAGCTTTCCTTTTCCTTAGAGAACTAACTAAGGTCTCAATTGTGTTCCCAAAACCTTTTATACATTGCTCTATTATAACCAACACACACACATAAAAAAAAAAAAAAACCAAATAGCTATTTTTTCTAAGAATGGTCTCTTCAACTATACCACAATCTATTCTAAGGTAGAAACCTTGTCTTACTTATCTTTATAGTCCCAGAAACTAGCAAGGTTCCGGGTACAACATTGAGCACTAGCTTCATAAAATTTTGATAAAATTAAATGTTTCTCCTGATGATTGTGTTTTTCATGTATAGTCAAGTGCTATGCACATAAACCCATTGCTGTCCAGTCAATTCCGACTCATAATGAACCTATAGACAGAGTAGAACTGCCCCATAGAGTTTCCAAGGAGTTGCTGTTGGATTCCAACTGCCGACCTTTTGGTAGCAGTGGAATGCTTAAGCACTGTGCCACCAGGGCTGTGCTATGCACACATTGTTGTTGTTAGGTGACATCCAGTCGGTTCCAACCCCTAGAGACCCTATGTACAACAGAATGAAACACTGCCTGGTCTTGCGATATCCTCATGATCTTTTTTATGCTTTAGCCCATTGTTTCAGCCACTGTGTCAATTCATATAGTTGAGGGTTTTCCTCTATTCCCCTGAACCTCTACTTTGCCAGGCATTATGTCTTTCTCCACGGACAGTGCCCTTCTGATAACAGGTCCAAAGCATGTGAGATGAAGTCTTACCATTCTTGCTTCTAAAGAGCATTCTGTCTGTACTTCTTCTGAGACAAATCTGTTATTTCTTCTGGCAGTTCATGATATATTCAATATTCTTCACCAACACCTAATTCAAAGGCATCGATTCTTCTTCTGTCTTCCTTATTCATTGTCCAGCTTTCATGTGCTTATGAGGCAATTGAAAACACCATGGCTTGAGTCAGGTGCACACTAGTCTTCGAGGTGACATCTTTGTTTTTTTTTTTTTGTTTGTTTGTTTTTAACACTTTAGAGAGATCTTTTGCAGCAGATTTGCCCAATGTAATGTGTCCTTTGATTTCTTGACTGCTGTTTCCATGGGTGTTAATTGTGGATCCAAGTAAAATGCAATCCTTGACAACTTCACTCTTTTCTCTGTTTATCATGATGTTGCTTATCGGTCTAGTTGTGGGGATTTTTGTTTCTTTTATGTTGAGGTGTAATTCATACTGAAGGCTGTAGTCTTTGATTTTCATCACTAAGTGCTTAAAGTTCTCTTCACTTTTAGCAAGCACGGTTGTGTCATCTGCATATTGCAGGATGTTAATGGGTCTTCCTCCAAACATGATGCCCCATTCTTCTTTATATAATTCAGCTTCTCGGATTATTTGCTCAGGATACAGACTGAGTAAGTATGGTGAAAGGATACATCCCTGACACACACCTTTTCTGGTTTTCTGTTCAAACAACTGCCTCTTGATCTATGTACAAGTTCCTCATGAGCACAATTAAGTTTTCTGGAATTCCCATTGTTTACACTGTTATCCACAATTTGTTATGATTCACACAGTCAAATGCCTTTGCATAGTCGATCAAACACAGGTAAATATCTTTCTGGTATTCTCTGCTTTCAGACAGGATCCATCTGACATCATCAGTGATATCCCTGGTTTCACATCCTCTTCTGAATCTGGCTTGAATTTCTGGCAGTTCCATGTTGATGTACTGCTGCAAGCTTTTGAATGCTCTTCAGCAAAATTTTACCAGTGTGTGATATTAATGATACTGTTGGATAATTTCTGCATTAGGTTGGATCACCTTTGTTTGGAATGGGCACAAATATGGATCTCTTCCAGTCAGTTGCCCAGGTAGCCATCTTCCAAATTTCTTGGCATAGACAAGTGAGCACCTCCAAGACTGCATCCTTTTGTTGAAACATCTCAATCAATATTCCCTCAATTCCTGGAGCCTTTTTTTTACCAATGCCTTCAGTGCAGGCTGGATATCTTCCTTCAGTACCATCAGTTCCTGATCATATGCTACCTCTTGAAATGGTTGAATATCGACCAATTCTTTTTGGTATAATGACTCTGTGTATTCCTTCCATCTGCTTTTGATGCTTCCTGCATTATTTAATATTTTCCTCATAAAATCCTTCACTATTGCAACTCGAGGCTCGAATTTTTTCTTCAGTTCTTTCAGCTTGAGAAATGTCAAGCATGTTCTTCCCTTCTGGGTTTCTATCTCTAGGTCTTTGCACATGTCATTAGAATACTTTGTCTTCTCGAGCTGCCTTTTGAACCTTCTGTTCAGCTCTCTTCATCATTTCTTCCTTTCGATTTTGCTATTCTACGTTCAAGAGCAAGCCTCAGAGTCTCTTCTGATATCCATTTTGGTCTTTTCTTTCTTTTCAATGATGTCTTGCTTTCTTCATATATGATGTCCTTGATATCATTCCATAACTCGTCTGGTCTTCAGTCATTGGTGTTCAATGTGTCAAATCTATTCTTGACATGGTCTCTAAATTCAGGTGGGATATACTCAAGGTCATACTTTTGCTTTCATGGACTTGTAATTTTCTTCAACTTCAACTTGAACTTGCATAGGAGCAATTGATGGTCTGTTCCACAGTCGGCCCGTAGCCTTGTTCTGACTGATGATATTGAGCTTCTCCATTGTCTCTTCCCGCAGTTGCAGTTGATTTGATTCCTGTGTGTTCCATCTAGGAGGTCCATGTGTACGGTCATTGTTTATGTTGTTGAAAAAAATTATTTGCAATGAAAAAGTCGTTGGTCTTGCAATCATGTGATCGCTGGCATCCTTTCTATCACCAAGGCCATATTTTCCAACTACTGATCCTTCTTCTTTGTTTACAACTTCTGCATTCCAATCACCAGTAATTATCAATGTATCTTGATTGTATGTTTGATCAATTTCAGACTGCAGAATCTGGTAAAAGTCTTCAATTTCCTCATCTTTGGCATTAGAGGTTTGTGCATCAATTTGAATAATAGTCCTATTAAATCGTCTTCCTTGCAGGCATATGGATATTATCCTATCACTGACAGCATTGTACTTCAGGATAGGGCTTGAAATGTTCTTTTTGACAATGAATGTGACATGATTCCTCTTCAAATTTGTCATTCCTGGCATAATATATCATATGATTGTCTACTTCAAAATGGCCAATACCAGTCCATTTCAGCTCACTAATGCCTAGGGTATTGATGTTTATGCATTCCATTTCATTTTTGACAATTTCCAATTTTCCTGGATTTATACTTTGTAAATTCCATGTTCCGATTATTAATGGATATTTGCAGCTGTGTCTTCTCATTTTGAGTCATGATACATCAGCTCCCAAAAGCTTGACTACATCCACATCATTAAGGCCAACTCTACTTTGAGGAAGCAGCTCTTTCTCAGTTGTATTTTGATGCCTTCCAACCTGAGGTGCTCATCTTCTGGCACTATATCAGACAATGTTCTGATGTTATTCATAAGGTTTTCACTAGCTAATTTTTTTCAGAAGTAGACCACCAGGTCCTTCTTCCTAATCCAACTTATTCTGGAAGCTCAGCTGAAACCTGTCTACCATGGGTCATTATGATGGTTAAGATGGTGTGTCAACTTGGCTGGGCCATGATTCTCAGTATTTTGGCAGTTGTATAATGTTGTGATCACTTCCCTGTTGAGATATGATATGTGATCACCCCCATGATGGGATCTGTTGTGGTACTGGAAGGGGCGGGGCCTGTGGCAGCTCACTGCCCCTCCACCCCCAACCCTCATCTCTCAGCCCTTAGTTGCCTAGCTCTTCGTGCTCATCTTGCCAGGACTTTTGCTTGTTCTGGATCCTGAAGCTGGCTCCTGTTCGTCTGACCTCTGGTTCATGAGACTTGAGCTAGCAGCTTGCCTGCCAATCTTGAGATTTGTTGATCTTCACAGCCTGCTACAGCCCTGTTCTTTGGCTTGCCTATATTGGGTTCACCAGCCTCTGTAGCTACATGAATCAGGAGAATCCTCTTTCCTGCCCCAAGGACTTGAGACGTTACAACCTCTAAAAACTGTGTGAGCCATTTCCCTGATATAAATCTTTCACATATATATATATATGTATGTATATACTTTACTGATTTTGCTTTTCTAGAGAACCCAGCCAAAGACAGTGATCCTGCTGGTATGTGAAATACCGGTGGCATAGCTTCAAGCATCACAGCAACATGCAAGCCACCACAGAACAACAAACTGACAGATGCATAGGGGCTATGCACATAGTAGATGTTTAATAAAAACATTTGTAAATAAACCAAGATTGGACAGAAGACAAGGATAGTAAAATCTGAAAACATATAGGGAAATGTAGAAGATCAAAAGAGAGAAAATGGAGTGAAAATAAAGAGAAATTTGTTAGAATAAACAAAGAATGAAGTTATCTTTGTATTACAGAGAATAATTTGTTTGAAATGCCCTTTTTGAGTCTTAATTTTTGTAACTATGATGAATTTACAACCTCAACTACTCTGCATTGGTGAGGGTCTAAACAAGGAGATGTTTGTAGACCTGTTTTATTTGTTAAACTTTAGCATCCTGATATGTAAACAAATTGAAGTATTGCCATTAACCTTCTTGCTAGTTTTTATTTTTAAGGTAGATTTCATATATTTTGAGAAGATAGATTTCAGCAAAACTGATCACACTCATTTCAGACCTATGGTGACAAAGAAATCCCCAAAGCACTGAAGTTGAGAGCATCGTCAGAAGAGTACACAGGCTGCAAAGATGAAATATATCTATAATTATAATTTAGATTATCCCATTGAGGACACAGTGCAGCTGTTCTGTACACTGTGTTCTAATGTGCTTGGTCTAATCTACTATTCATTTACTCTAATTTGAAAGCATCTAATACCAGTTTTGTGAGATTCAGACTGAATTCGATTATTAGAAAAATTTAAACATAAGTTATTCTCCTTAACTCCATTTTAGCCTTGTAATATGACCTTGAAAACATTATGCTGAATAATTGCAATATTCAACCTTATGCAACACATTAAGATCAGAATTCTAGGGAATAAAAAAAAATGGATGGGTCAACGTCGCTCTTTAAAAGCCAATAACTACTTGGGTAAAAGGGTATATTCACAATCAACTATAATGCAAGGCGGAATATGATAAATGCATCTCAGAAACAAAGTGAATTACGGTAATGCAGAAGAGAATGGACTAATTCCTGCTATAAAGTGTCAGGAAGTTTTATGACAGGAATGAAATTTGACCTAAATCTTGAAGCATGGGATGAAAATTCAACCTATTGGCAGAGACAGAGGAAGGGACCCCTGTTAGCACAGATATTGGGAACAAGAAATAATTCTAAAATTAGAAAGTTCATTCATTATTTATTCTTTCAAAAAATATGCATTGAATGCTTTCTATATGCTAGACACTTAACATTGTGCTTAGGATCCAGAGTCCTAGCCTTCAGATAATAAATCTGTATGGTAACCCTAAGATATAGACTAGTCCTAAAGGATTTGGTAAGTGATTAAAGGTTATTCAGCAGGAGATAAACCAACATAATTCTACTGGAAGCAATTAAATTGTCAGTAGCAGGCAAAATGTACTATATGAAAGGTGTGAGATCGGAACAGAAGAAACTTTCATTACCATAGTAACAATGATAAGATGTCTACACCTACAAAAATAGGTTAACCAACTGGTAGTCCTGCTTTGCTTACAGTGACAGTTCTCTGAGCCAAAATAATTTAGACCTCTCCAAGTCCTCAAGTTAACATACTCTTCCTACCCAGTTCCCATGCACTTCAACCCTAGACACAACTAATTATCATCTCTTATGACATTTTCATAGACCTTACATAAATTTGCACAGCATGCCACCTAATGCCACAACTTTTAAGTTTCTAGAGTACTACTTTTTAGCTCTGAGATTATACCATACTTTTATTGTCGTTGCTGTTGTTGGTAGGTGCTGTCGAGTCAGTTTCAACTCACGGCAACCCCATGTACAACAAAACAAAACACTGCCAGGTCCTATGCCATCCTCATAGGTGTTGCTATGTTTGATCCAATTGTTGCAGCTACTGTGTCAGTCTATCTCATACATAGAGGGTCTTTCTCTTTTTTGCTGACCTTCTACTTTACCAAGCATGATGTCCTTCTCCAGGGACTGATCACTCCTGGTAACATGTCCAAAGTACATGAGATGAAGTCTCATCATCCTCGTTTCTAAGGAGGATTCTGGCTGTACTTCTTCCAAGACAGATTTGTTCATTCTTCTGGCAGTCCACAGTATATTCAATATTCTTTGCCAATACCACAATTCAAAGGCATCAATTCTTCTTTAGTCTTCCTCATTCATTGTCCAGCTATCGCATGCATATGAGACGACTGAAAATACCATGGCTTGGGTCAGGCACACCTTAGTCCTCAAATTTGGTGACATCTTTTCTTTTTAACACTTTAAAGAGATCTTTTGCAGAAATTTTCCCAATGCAATACGTCACTTGATTTCTTGTCTGCTGCTTCAGTGGGTGTTGATTGTGCATCCAAGTAAAATTAAATCCTGGACAACTTCAATCTTTTCTCCATTTATCATGATGTTGCTTATTGGTCCAGTTGTGAGGATTTTTGTTTTCTTTATGTTGAGGTGTTCTCTGTACTGAAGGCTGTAGTCTTTGATTTTCATCAGTAAGTGCTAGCTAGATTAATTCAATCTAAAAGTGCTGGGTTCTGATTTTTCTCAGGCTCTGCTACAGACTAATATTAAACTACAACTAAGTCTCTGGGTGGTGCAGACCGTTAACACAGGTGGCTGCCAACCAAAAGGTTGGAGTCCACTTAGAGGCACCTCAGAAGAAAGGCCTGGAAATCTACTTTCAAAAAAAAATTAGCTACTGAAAACTCTATGGATCACAGTTCTACTCTGACATACACGGGTTCACTATGAGTCAGAATCAATTCAATGGCAACTGGTTAATCAGTAAATATAACATATGCGTGTTTATCTGTCCTTACGGTTTAGTTAAAGCATCTTTTGAGACTGGTAGGAAGAAGGAGAAAACACATTTAGCTAACTAGAACTCTGCTTTCTGGACATGTCTTAACATGTAAAGAACTAACAAGGCAGATGAGATTCTACTTGCCTTTTCCTTTTCCAGCCTCCAGGGGTGGATAAACCAGTAACCAAGGTACGCATGGCTTACTTAAGCAAGGTATGCACGAGTTTACTTGTGTTTACTTACTAATCTGTAGTGCACAATTTCACATGGATTTCACCACATCTTTGATACGCTGAGAAACAGGTGAAATTGTACACTACAGATTAGTAAGTAAACTCAAGTAAGCCTGTGCATCCCTTGCTTATTAGGTAATCCGTCCTTGCCAACCTTCCTTGGGAGAGTCCATATCGAAGTGCTTATGTAATTCCTTCCTTAGAGGATTGTGTTTCAAATGTTTCCTTTATTTTTCATTTGATTTTAAAGCTAAAAAAATCCTAATTTGATATTAAATGTATTTTAGAGTGGTACAATTCAAAACAAAGAAGTACAGTGCTCCAGGATTTTTATGCACACCTTCATAGAGATAAATGTTACCCACCTTCTATTAGTTTGCTAATAGACATAATCTTGGCAGTCTGGATACCAATTCTTTCTGTGGTTTCCCAGGTGAATAATTGCTTTTTCAAAACTCTTCTCTGATCCATCAACCACTGTCATCCATGAATCAACCCTTGATTGCATGTCTGATTCATTCTTGGAAGATATCTTGGTATGAATGGTCCAGGATTTAAAATTTCAATACCCAGCTTGAGAATAAACCATCTGCTTTACGGGTGAGCTCCTTGATAAAATTAATTTCTTTTTCTATCATTATCAAATTATGAATAAATGCTCTTCACATTATTACATTTACTTTAATCTTCATTATTCCTTTTTTCTCTGTATTACTCATTCACTCATCAAATCATAGCCAAGCTATGATAAACAAGGCATTATATGAGATGCAGGAAAGAGTACGAAAATGCCCTCAACAGGCTTATAGCAAAGGAAGTAAAAGAAGTATATTAAGTAAGTATGATGCAAATATAATACAGGGAACTCCCAGAAATTCAAGCCGGATTCAGAAGAGAATGTGGAACAAGGGGTATCATAGCTGACGTCAGATGGATCTTGGCTGAAAGCAGAGAATACCAGAAAGATGTTTATCTGTGTTTGATTGACTATGCAAAGGCATTTGACTGTATAGATCATAATAAATTATAGATAATGTGGCTAAGAATGAGAATTAGAGAACACTTAATTGTGCTCACGAGGAACCTATACATAGACCAAGAGGCAGCCATTTGAATAGAACAAGGGGATACTGTATGGTTTAAAATCAGGAAAAGTGTGCATCAGGGTTGTATCCTTCACCATACTTATTCAATCTGTATGCTGAGCAAATAATCGAAGAAGCTGGACTATATGAAGAAGAACATAGCATCAAGACTGGTTGAAGACTCATTAACAACCTGTGATATGCAGATGACACAATCTTGCTTGCTGAAAATGAAGAGAACTTGAAGAACTTACTGATGAAGATCAAAGATTACATCCTTCAGTATGGATTACACCTCAACATAAAGAAAACAAAAATCCTCACAAGTGGACCAATAAGCAACATCATGATAAACAGAGAAAAATT
>NW_004443938.1:45254123-45291360 GCF_000243295.1 Trichechus manatus latirostris
TATGGATTACACCTCAACATAAAGAAAACAAAAATCCTCACAAGTGGACCAATAAGCAACATCATGATAAACAGAGAAAAATTGAAGTTGTCAAGGATTTCATTTTACTTGGATCCACAATCAACACTCATGGCAGCAGCAGTCAAGAAATCAGATGATACATTGCACTGGGCAAATCTGCTGCAAAAAACCTATTTAAAGTGTTCAAAAGCAAAGATGTCACCTTGAAGACTAAGGTGTGCCTGACCCAAGCCATGGTGTTTTCAGTTGCCTCATAGGCATGTGAAAGCTGAACAATGAATAAAGAAGACCTAAGAAGAATTGATGCCTTTGAATTATGATGTTGGTGAAGAATATTGAATGTACCATGGACTGCCAGAATGAACAAATCTGTCTTGGAAGAAGTACAGCCTGAATGCTCCTTAGAAGCAAGGATGGTGACACTTTGTCTCACGTACGCTGGATATGTTACCAGGAAAGACTAGTTCCTAGAGAAGGACATCGTGCTTGGTAAAGTAGAAGGTCAGCAAAAAAGAGAAAGACCCTCTACGACACAGTGGCTGCGACAATGGGCTCAAGCACAACAACGATTGTGAGGATGGCGCAGGACGGGGCAGTGTTTCGTTCTGCTGTACACAGGGTTGCTGTGAGCCAGAACTGACTGGATGGCACCTAACACCAACCACAATACAAGGTAGAAGGAAGTGTTGTCCTAAGAGGGGTACAGAGAACTTGCTGTGAGTACTACAGCAGGCTTATCACAAGAGTCCCCCATACCCCTGAAGGAGAAGGCAGAAACAACACGTGGTTGAGACAGGAAGATGTATCCCCAGGTTTTTATGATTAAACTAGGCTACGGCAGTACCGTCCTCATCAATTGGAATGTTTCCAGAAGGAAGAAGGAAACAGTTACCATGGAATGGCAACTACAACTCATGAGGATCCCACGTGTGTCAGAGTGGAACTGTGCTCCATAGGATTTTCAATGGCGGATTATGTTGGAAGTAGATCTCCAGGGCTTTCTTCCGAGGCATCTCTGGGTGGATTAAAACTCCAACCTTTTGGTTAGTAGTCGACTATATTAACTGTTTGCACCACCCAGGGACTCCCTACAGGAAGAATACCTACTAAAGGTCATTTATTACAATAAAGAAATTAAAAATAAATAAATACAAACAGGAAAATCATTTGTTTTGTTTTTATCTTGCCTTTTATAAGTTTCTGGAAGGCAGAGATCATATCTTCTATCTTGTTACCATCCAAGTCAGTCTCTAAAACACAGATGCAAATATAATTGATCCTAAATATATAAAAATGATGGTGAGAATTTCGAACTTCCAGCCTCAACTTATTTTATATTTATGAACTTTTTCTTTAGCTAATAGCCTATCACTTCTCTGTACTGACTAACATTAAAAGATTTAACATACAATTTAATGGTTTTGTTTTAAAAACTTTGTTTTAACTGTTTATTTAAACAAAATGGAGTCCAATCTACTCTCTTCTCTCAGCATTTCAACTGGGCAGCTTCTGCAATCCAGTAAATTCATTTTAGTATTTTACTTGTTGAGAGCCCATGAGTGATTCTTTCCAATTTACAAATGTGACGATAATTTTCACACCTAAGCCTAGGAAATAGGGTAATTTTCAGAATGCCCCAGACTTTCATTTTATAGATTAATATTCCCTTGTATCACCATATTTTCTTAAAGTCAAATATTCTATTTTTATTGTTTATTTTTAAGCTCTTACTCTAATTTGTTATATTAACTGAAATTAAATAAAAACTAATAACAGTCAATTATTTTTCCATTGTAAATGATTAATCCATTTAATAAATGTCTTCATACTCTTCCATGTTGTGATATTAAAGTGTTGCTTCACTTTAGACCAGTGTTTCTCAACCTATTTTTCATTATCAGGCTTCTAAGGAGCCACTTCAGTCATTTTTCTCAAAATCATTCCTACTATGAAATTTTAATAGTAAAGATATAGTGTATGTATAGATGCTCTGTTTGAATATGTTTGCTTTATACATAAAAAGAATATGATATTTTTGCTCCTCAGGAACCAATTTTCACCCCTAAGAAAACTGTGTGCTTTAGACACAGATTTGTGTTGAATATATTTAGCTAAGTGTCTAGTTAAATATGTCATGACCCATCTGACAAAAATATTTATAATGGCTGCCTTTTTTTTTCCTTGGTACTCTTTTCCCCTCAAAACATAGTTGAATGAGAAAAGCCTTACTAAGTTCTTTATTTTTGGTTTCCTGAAGTCAGATGCTGTTGGACTGACATCAATTTTCTTTTTGCTATAGTTTCCTCAGTACAGTCTCTCTCTAGAGAAATAGAGTCACAATAGTTTCCTTGTATTCTTTCTCATGAAGCTGCCTTAATATAAATTAGGTACAACTTCAGCAGTACATGTTTAACTGTGATTGTTAGTCAACTGGGAATTCTATTGACAAAGTTACCAGGACTATCTCCAGAGACATTTAAGTTAGTTTTTTGTGATAATTGCTTCAGGAATTTTGCAGTCATGCTCAGTTTTATGGGTGTTTGTAGTCAATTACAGGTTTTTCTCTGTTACGACCTTCACTCTAATGCATCCTAGTATTAAAATAAGTTAACAAAGGGTAGGATAATTAGTTAATTCACAGTATTCATTGAGCGCTTACTCTGTCAAGACATTGTTCCAAGTATCTTGACTTGGCCAGAAAATAAATAGTTGGTAGGACAAAGAAAGAAATATATAGAGAGAGGGGAAATTAAGTAAAAATTAGTTTTCACTTTCACAAGCTTAGTCTTTAATACAAAACATTGCTTAACATAATATTATTTGAACAACTAGAGCTGCTGTAAGAGATAAATTCCTGTACTTCTCATGCTAAAATTTTAATATTTATAATATTCAGTATCAAATATAAATTGAAGGCCTTTTGTAGAAATGGAGCCCTGGTGGTGCAGTGATTAAGAGCTTGGCTATTAACCAAAAGGTCAGCAGTTCAAATCCAAGAGCGGCTCCTTGGAAACCTGGTGGGGCAGTTCTACTTTGTTCTATAGAGTTACTATGACTCAGAATCAACTCAATGGCAATGGGTTTGGTTTTTTGATTTTCTAGAAATACCCTAAGTTTCAAGCCTAAACAGTTAAGGAGATGACTATTCCTGTACATAAATGGAAAAAGAGAAGGAAAATGGAAAATCAACTGAAATGTTAGCACTCCCCATAAATATTCTACTACAGAAAAAGAATGGAAATGTATCTCCACTTGTGAAAAGCAATATAAATAAACAAAGAAATGTAATCCAGAAGCTGTTTATGATTATGCTTTATATTTGAATGGGGCATCACTGTTATAATTACATCTTTTGAGAGTTAAACAAGAAAGATGTAATATCACCATTTCATAGATTAAGAAATATGAAGCAGATAAGGCAAGCAACTGTCAAAGCTTCATAATTTTTTAGTTTTTTTCCTTCCTTCCTTCTATCTTATGTGTGAGTTACTGTGTTACTTCTTACTTACTTATGTTACTACTTACTTATGTGTGAAATGATGAAGAAAATACATAGGGTCCATTTCATCCTGGAGCTGACATAGACAATAAATAGGATTGCAAATTCCAGCATAGAAGAAGAATAAAATTCACTTCATACCCATGTCACATATGGTTTAGGTATTTGATTCTTCACAGGACACTAGTATTTCCCCACCCTGACCCCCAAAGGAGAAAGAAAATTTTCTAGCTGCCTTTTCAGACTTGAAGGTGAGATTTCTGTAGGCTCCTATTCAAAGTCAGGGAGAATTTCAGGAGTCCAAACTTAAGTGAAGGAGCCTTGGGGGCACAATGGTTAAGTACTGGGCTGCTAACTGACTTGTCAGTGGTTCTAACCCATCATCCTAGGCAACCTTATGGGGTAGTTCTACTCTGTCCTATATTGTTGCTATGAGTCAGATTCAATGGCACACAACACAACAAGCTTAAGTGGGTTCAGTCCCAGTTTGCCTCTATGGATTTATATCCTAGTCTTAAATCCTACCAAGGACATTAAAATCTCAAACCTTATTTCCCATATCAGGACAACAACCAGTTACCACCCCACCCCTCACCTCCACTCTACAACTCTAGTTTATAAAGTTCGTCAGATTTGCTTGAGTTTATGCTTAGCTTTTCCTTCTTTGGTATGATATCTAGGAATTTCCCTTTCTCTTCTGAATTGTAAGGTTTATAAATTTATCTTCTATATTTTATCCAACATATGATAAATGCTGCATATGATAAAAGCAAAATGAAAGAAATGGGAAATATGTCCACATCAGCTCAATATGGCATTTTGCCAAAATACAAATATTCAAAATTTACAATAGGAAAAATGTTGGTCCAAGAGTTAATAAACCCATTGCTATCAAGTTGATTCCAACTCATAGCAATCCTATAGGACAGAGTAGAACTGCCCCATAGGGTTTCCAAGGAGCGCCTGGTGGATTTGAACTGCTGGCCCTCTGGTTAGCAGCCGTAGCACTTAACCACTACGCCACCAGGGTTTCCTCATAATAAAAGCCTTCCTTAAAAGGTCCACACATTTCAGTAAATGAACACCTTTCTAAAGAAAGTTATGAAAATCTATTATGTAATACAATTTAAGGGAATAAATGTACAAATGTTTATTAGGTAATATTAATTTTGGAGATGAACACATATAGACATTATTTTACATGTAATTTATATTCTTTCTATTTACAAAAAATATTTAAAGTAGTTTATATGAATATACAGATATATATGCATATGTTCTTTATATTCAGCCAATAATATATCATTTCTTTTGAACTTAATTCTCTAGTATCATCATCTCAATGAAATTACTCTTGCTAAATAGCATTTTAATCCACGTTATTTATAATAATAATATTTCAGCCACCTATGTTAAATCACGGTTTCTTAAACAGAATGAATTACTGCATTTTCTCTTATTTATAAATGTCTTTTCAGTATTTAAATTAAATGCATGTTTTGTTGGAATTCCAGGCTATTTATTCTTCTTATAAACTAGAGGCTATACACAATTATAGTACATTCCATACCTCACATATTGTAATATAATTCATGCCATATGTATATAATTTGTGATTTTTTTAATTATGATGAAATTTAATGAAACTTGCTTTTTGCCTTTTTATTATCAAAAAACATTTACTATATAAAAGTTTATAGACATCAATTTATGTTATCACATAAAGGGAAACTCTTAATGATGCTATTTAATTTTTCATTCTCTTTTATGATTTCTTAATTGCTATTTATTATTGTGTTTTGTGTCTGTATGTTTCAAGTGTCTTTGAGGGAGACATTTTTCTTATTAGGATTACAATCACTCTTGGCACAATATTGAGTCAGGCAGAAAACAGACAGTAAGTAGCTCAAGGAGCTTTCCCTCAGAGCTGTGTTGATGGCTGAAGCACTCTTGTTCTAGCCTTTCTTGCTATATTTACCAGTGAAAATGAACAAAATAAGACCTGCCTCTCACTGATGTGTTACTCTTTCCTTGCATATACCAGGCATCTGTGTTCTGTGAATGGTACATGTATAAAAACTTTTTTCTCCCAGTTTGATTTCCTATATTCTAGATATTCGAGAAGTTTCTCTTCTATTTTAAGCTTAGGTTTGCCTGTCTTTTATTTGATCAAATGGTAAAAGTTAGAGATTTCTATGGAGTTTTAGAGAAAGAATAAAACACACACAACGTATGTTTTAGTAAACATTAGAGAAGATGTACTAAGAGCCTGTAGAATTGCCCAAAAAGACATACAGGATGAAGAAGGGGAGTTGTCCTTAAACAGGCAATGACAGAGTGCTAAAAAGACTTGGTCAAGTAGAGCAATTTTCTTCTTTTCAACTAGTATCAGAACAAAATGTACTAGATCTAGAAATGTACTACATTCCAGCATACAACAACTATTTACCAAGGGGTTGCAGACTTTATGTCTGTTTGTTTAGATGAAAGTTTTATATTTTTCAATACTGTAAGGTAGGTTCCTAAATTTCTCCTGATAGAGCATATCCCTATTATAGAACTATAATAATATTTAGCTTGCTATTTCAGATATTCTTATTCCAATAAATATACATTTAACCATAATACCAATATTTATGATTTGTTATGGCTTAATGTTTGTCTATACACACATGTAACAACTATAAGCATGTAATATTTTATAGCCATCTAGCTAAGATTAAAAAATTAATAATGGAAACACTCTTAATAAGATCCCATCCACCACTGAGAACAAAGAAAAAAAAAAGAAATAACATTCATTTCTACATCAGTATGGCATGCTAGCTTCTTCAATATATTGTTTATTCTCTCAGTAAATTTAGCTACACATTGTTTGATCAGAATCTTATGGAACTGATTTACCACAGCAAAAGGAGGTCAGTCTTAGCACTTAAAAATGTTTCTGTGTTTCCTCTATGTGTATAAGCCGCAGGTATAATGCATCTCCTGCTGTTAACACGATGAGCTATTAGTTGAGTGTGTACAACAAAGTTGAATATCTAAAAGTACTCTTGGGAGGAAATATTGAGCCTTGAATCAATTCCACTGGGGCTTTTTACATTTTCGGTAATTAAACAGGAAAGTTTGATTATGGTGAGTATTTTAAGACCTACCTAGTCTCAAATATCAGATTATTTAAAAATCCAGAACAAGAATCTTGACATAAATATTGTCAGGATGAGATGCAATGCTATAGCAGATTTAGTATATTGTAGTTTTAAAGTGTTGCTATATTTAGTGCCATATGTTTATAATTTAATAGTCTTGAATAGTAATGAGAAAAATGTTACTGCTATAAAATAAGAGACTCTAAAGCTGACTTCTCTTCTATGTATTTGTAGGTGTTTAGACAAATGGCAGGTAACTTATAAATTTCTTGCTGCAATGAACCTGGTAGCCATTTAAAAGACACTTAGGGGAGTGCCACGTCGATAGTGAATATGTACCGAAGTCATTACAATTGCTTAATGCCAGCAAACATAACAGAGAAGCCAGGGAAAATGACCTTCTGTCGTGGCAGTAGGACATTACTGGAATAAACAATGTACCTTGCAATTACAGGGTCCAAAACAAGGGTCCTCATTTCTGCTTCCTATGCCACTGCAGTTGCAGGACTGGCAATTGGGGTAGCCAATGTAACCCCTGGCACACCGATCACAGCTCACCCCTCCAAAGCCATTTTTGCAATGACAGGATCCAGGTGCCAGACCTAAGGAAAGATGAGTCACATACCAAGATTTTTAAAAACAAATACATGATTTAGTTCCTAAAAAGTTTAATAAAAATAACTTTTAAAAATCTATTTTGCCATAAAAATTAGATTTAAGATGCACATCAGTAAACAAAAGTTAAAACTGAAAAAGAATAGGGCTTAATTAGAAGTTGGCTACCATTTGCTAACATAGCATCTTCTAAGCACCTTTAAAAATATTAAAAGGGAAAAAGGAAAGATAAAATCTTACCAAAACTAAGGCTACAAAAAATTGTATCAAAGATCAAGGAAGAAATTCCATAAACTTTAACACCGATGACACTGGATTGAAAAGAATAAGCAGTAACCTATGCGTATGTGGAGGCTCATGAAATAAGCCTGTCCCACTAGATTAAAAGATGGAAAAGAGCATTGAGAGTGAAAATGTATTAAGACAACAATTTAACAATGATAATCTAAGTACTACATCACTGGCAATATTGCTAAAGAAAAGATGAAGGGTGTTTGTGAGGATGGATATATTTTGGGGGTAAGAAGAAATAGTGGATGGAAATGAAAGCAATGCACTTTTTTTTTTTTTAATAGAGAAATGCAAAAACCAATTTTTATTCTTGTCTTTGATAATTAGAAAAACAGTAATTAAATGCAGCAGGAATGAATTCAAATTATTGGCCTCCTAATCTGGAAAAGGAGCTCTGGTGGCACAGTAGTTAAGAGCTATGGCTGCTAACCAAAAAGCCCACAGTTTGAATCCACCAGCTGCTCACTGGAAACTTTATGGGGCAGTTCTACTCTGTCCTATAGGGTCACTATGAGTCAGAATCGACTCAATGGCAACAAGGTTTGTTTGTTTGTTTTTTAATCTGGAAAAAGATAAGAACAAATCAATCAAATATAAGCCACTCAGCAAAGGAAAAGAGCAGGTAAAAAGCAAAAACATTATGTTCAGAAAGCATAAAACAAAATGACAGAAATACTGTCAAGCATACATACTAAACATATATAAAAATGATAAACAGTCATACTGTTGCTACTCAAAACAGGAACATGCAGTATTTGCAAGAGATACACGAAATAACTAAAAGTATTAAAATAAAAGAACTGGTAAATACAAATCTGGAAAGCACATAGAAAGGAAAAATAGATGCAGTATTATTAATTTAAACCACAGCAGAATGTGGACTCAGGATAAGCTGTCGTTGTATACTGATAAAGGTATAATAAAAAAAACTCATAATAATTATTATCTTTATACTCTAAATAAGTACAAATTACAATTATAAAAATATATAGCCAACAAAAAATATTGGAAATGAAAGAAATATTATCCAAAAATCAGTGATTGAGGATGACAGTAATTGATCACTCAAAATATTTACAGATAAATTAGAAAAAAGGCAGAAATTTGAATCATCTAGCAAAATTGAATTATACATTATATCCTATATAAACATAAGTATTTACAGTAGCTTTTCATTGACTACTCCACCAAAATGTTCAATTTCTCAAAGCAGAAATTATCTAAGGCTTATTCTCTTAACATAAATCACTACTTCTAGATTTTTATTAAATGTCACAAAATTAGGAATAAAAAAATTATCAATATCAAACATTATAATAAATTTTATTAAAATATCCAACTATCCTAAAATTAATAAAAAGCATCTCTTCTTAATAACTGATGGGGAAAAGAGGAAATCAAGACATCAGCTGCAGATTAGTTTTCTAAATTGAAATACCAGCAGTCAGAATGGAATTTACCAAAGTTTATTGGATATGAAAACCGTGTAGTCAAAAGCAAGCTTATATGCTTAAATACTTC
This sequence comes from Trichechus manatus latirostris, assembly GCF_000243295.1. Lineage (NCBI taxonomy): Eukaryota > Metazoa > Chordata > Mammalia > Sirenia > Trichechidae > Trichechus > Trichechus manatus. Next base: position 45,263,220 of record NW_004443938.1, read on the forward strand.
TTGATTATACATATATGTGTGAATTAAAGGTTAATTCATGAAATTATAAAAAATAAAAATGACCAAAAAATGAACATGTACACAAAGATTTGAACAAAAAATCAAAAAAAGTAACCAAATAAGGAGACCTTAAACAAAGATAATGTGTATTTAAAAGAGGAAAAATTAGCAAAGAATTATCAGAAAAAAATGTTTAATACCAGTTAATTTTTACAGAGTGTATTCAAAGTTTGAAACTTCTATGGGATATATAAAAAATGGAGAGCTATGTAATTCAGTTTACAATCTAGTAGAAATCTGATATCATAATCTTTTAAAGGTAACCCAAAATAAACATAATAATAGCTAACACTTATAGCACAATACTTATGTTGTGCTAGGTGTTACATTGGCATTGCATACCAGAAGTGTATTAACACAGCTAATATTAAAAACATGTCTATGAAGTAGGGCTATTATTTTTTCCCATTTTACCCATGAAAAGACCACGGCACAGACAAATTAAGTTGCTTGCCAAGGTAGCAGAGGTAACAAGTATCAGAGTCATATCAATTTAACTTATAATTCCAGATAAGAAAATCCTAAATAAAATAAACACCAACTGAATTCCAAAGTACATTGAAAGTGCCTTCCATGATGACCAAGTAGAATTTATTCTGGTAATATAAATATTGTTTAATATTAATCAATACATTTTTCAACATATCATTTGACTTATGGATGCATGGATCAAATGGAAAAAAATCTGAAAATTTCAACGAAGGTTGCAAAATTATTCAACAAATTTAACATTTATTTCTGTTGTAAAAATCTCCAGAAATTGAGACTTAACATAGAAGTACTTCATGCAATAAACAATGACTATTGTAATTTTTGTTTCTGGAAGTATTGTGAACCAGATAGTCAAAGAACACCTCTTTTCAAAACACTTCACAATGCAGGATAAAATTAAAAACAAATGGATGGACGGATGGATGGATGGAGAGAGAGAGTGAGAGAAAAAATGGTTTTGCTAGTAAAAGTAAAGTCCTTGGAGATCAGAAGCGACAAGAAAATGCAGTTCTAGGGAGGTCAGCCAATGCTTAAACTAGTGTCTTTCCTGGACCTAACTGCCAAATTCTGATTAGCTAGACTAGAGTATGGCACATTGATTTTATGGAACAAAGACAAATCATAGGTCTGCACAAGTTAAGAGGTCATATCGGAGAACCACGTATAAACTCAAGGCTCCCGCAGGGCTAAACTAGAAAAATACACACATACACCATTATGAAACACATTAAGAAAACAACTGTTGAGTTGAGTTAGCAGAAAAAATAAATATAGATGAAGGAAAAAGAGACTATTAAAATTTACCAGGCAGAATTTCATGGGATGCTTTTGTTCATCTATTACTATCAGATAAGATGTTAGTGGTTATTTGTTTAAGATATGTTTTTTAATGTATCATAAAATATATGCTACATACTAACAGTTATTTGTAAACTATATGTACTTACTATATGGATCACTCACCTGGCTTAAGAGACAGAACACAACCAGGACTCTTGAAGCCTCACTCTCCCCATGCCTCCCCCAGAGAGAACTATCATCCTGAATGTTCTGCTTATTGCTCTTTGTAGTTTAAACACATTTGTATGTATCTGTTTAAAAAATTACTCTTTTTTGCCTTTTCTCACTTTAATATTATGTTATTAAGTGGCAACATAGTTCATTTTGTCTACCTATCATTTAATCTTTTTTATTGCTGTATAGTATTCAGGAAATAGAAAACAATGGATGATGTGACTAAGTGTAATATTATTTGTGAATATATGGAAAGTACAATCAGAGAGTAGCTTTTTATGATGTATAATTCTGAGAACACAAGAGTATGAGCCATTATTATGTATAAACAACATGATTGTATATTTCTTAAAAATTGAACCAGCTGTATAATAACTGGAATTGAAAACTAGGTAAAATAACTACATAAAAATAATATACAACTAAATTAAACAAACACACTAATGAAAATGTGTTAGATAACATACGTAAAAAAGAAACATTATATATCAAACAAACTAGCAAGCAAGCAAGTAAAATCAATCTGGAATAAGAATAACCTGACATGAAATATGTAGGTACTTTTAAAGAAAACTGTATGTAAAATACATAAGAAATGAAAAAAAAATGGAGAACTTTATCTTCCATGTTACTGGGTGGAAAGTCTAAATTACATAGATGCTACTTATTATCAAATAATATTTCGGGTATTATGAAATCCCAATGATAATTCTGTCTTAGTTATCTCATGCTGCTGTGACAGAAATACCACAATTGGATGGCTTTAACAAACAGAAATTTATTCTTTCACAGCTTAGGTGAGTAGGAAGTCTGAATTCAGGGCACCAGCTCTAGGGGAAGTCTTTCTCTCTGTCAGCTCTGGAGGAAGGTCCTTGTCTCTCTGAGCTTTTGCTCCTAGGCGATCTTCATGTGGCTTGGCAACAATCCTCCTGTCTCTGCTCTCTCGTTTGACTGTTTAATCTCTTTTATATCTCAAAAGAGATTGACTCAAAATACACCATAATCCTGCCTCATTAATATAAAAACATAACTAATCCTCATTAACATAACCTAATCCTGTCTCATTAACGTAACAAACACAACCCATTCACAAATGGGATTATAACCACACGCATAAACCAAAGCCAAACTCATTGCTGTCAAGTCAGTTCTAACTCATAGTAACCCTATAGGACAGAATAGAATTGCCCCATAGTATTTCCAGGGAGTGGCTGGTAGATTCAAACTTCCAACCTTTTGATTAGCAGCCAAGCTCTTAACCATTGTGCCACCAGGATTCCAACCACAGGCATAGAGGCTAGAATTTACAACACATCAGAAAATGGAGGATAATTACATCAGATCACAAAATGGAGGAAAACCACACAATACTGGGAATTGTGGCCTAGCCAAGTTGGCACACATTTTGAGGGGACACAATTCAATTTGTGACACTATCTCAATGGGATTTTGGGGAAAACATAACAAAGCAATTCTAAAATTTATTTGGAAATAAAAACAGGCAAGAATAGTTCAAACAATTAAAATTAAACAAAGATAAGTGGATGAGTTCTTGCCTTAACTGGTATTTCAAGGTTTTACAGAGTTAGTATAATTAAAACATATTAGAACCACTGCAGGTTAAAGATAAATCAATAGAAATAATACATAGCCTTGAAATAGAATAATATATATAAATTAAAACTTAATGTAAACTAAAGGAAACATCACAAATCACTGGGAAGGGAGGAGAACTCATGGAGTTGGGAAAATTGAGTATTTGGAAAGGCAAAATACAGTTAGAAACTCTCTTTATAAAATATACCTATATAAATCCCAGACAGATTAGGAATTAAATATAATAAAATGAATCATAAAAACCAAGAAAATGAATGCATTTCTCTTCTCTTACAATGAGATTTAGGATTATAAAGGCATAAAATAAATCCAATAAGAAAATATTAATATTCTTATATAATAATTAGCATAGTGTCATTATTATAGCTAAAGCAAGTTATCTGATTTATGGTAACTGATTACATAAAAATTTTAAAATTCTACATATTAGAAATTCTCGTCAACAATCTTGTTATTTTTGTTGTTAGGCCCCTTCCAGCCCATTCAGACTCATAGGGACCCTAGGTACAACAAAACAAAACACTTCCCCGTGCTGTGCCATCCTGACAATCTTTGCTAGGTTTGAGCCCAGTGTTGCAGCCACTGTGTCAGTCCATCTCGTTAAGGGTCTCCCTCTTTTTCCCTGGCCCTCTACTTTACCAAGCATGATGTCCTTCTCTGGGGACTGGTCGCTTCTGATAACATGTCCTAAATACATGTGACCAAGTCTCACTATCCTTGCTTCTAAAGTCTATTCTGACTGTACTTCTACCAAGACACATTTCTCCATTTTTCCGGCAGTCCATGGTATATTCAATATTCTTTGCCAACACTATGATTTAAATCAATTTTTCTTTGATCTTCCTTATTCATTGTCCAGTTTCCCCATGCATATGAGGTGATTGAAAATACCATGGCTTGGGTCAGACCTACCTTAGTCCTTAAAGTGACATCTTTGCTTTTTAAGACTTCAGGGAGGTCTTTTGCCGCAGATTTGCCCAATGCAATTCATCTTTTGATTTCCTGACTGTTGCTTCCGTGAGTGTTGGTTGTAGCTCTAAGTAGAATGAAATCCTTGACAACTTCAATCTTTTCTCCATTTATCATGATGTCGCTTATTGGTCCAGTTGTGAGGATTTTGTTTCTTTATGTTGAGGTGTAAACCATACTGAAGGCTGTAGTCTTTGATCTCCATCACTAAGTGCTTAAAGTCCTCTTCACTTTCAGCAAGCAAGGTTGTGTCATCCTCATAATGCAGGTTGTTAAAGAGTCTTCTTCCAATCCTGATGCTGCGGTCTTCATATAGTTGAGATTCTTGGATTATTTGCTCAGCCAACAGCTTTAATAAGTATGGTGAAAGGATACAACCCTGATGCACACCTTTCCTGACTTTAAACCATGCAGTATCTCCTTATTCTGTTTGAACAACTGCCTTTTGATCTATGTACAGGTTCTTCATGAGCGCAGTTAAGTGTTCTGGAATTCCCGTTCTTTGAAATGTTATCCATAATTTGTTATGATTCACACAGTCAAATTCCTTTTCATAGTCAATGAAACACATGTAAACATCTCTCTGGTATTTTCTGCTTTCAGTCAGGATCTATCTGACATCAGCTTGTTGATATAGCTTGTTCCACGTCCTCTTCTGAATCCAGCTTGAATTTCTGGCAGTTCCCTGTCGATGTACTGCTGCAACTGCTTTTGAGTGATCTTCAGCAAAATTTTACTTGTGTGTGACATTAATGATATCGTTCAATAATGTCCGCATTCTGTTGGATCACCTTTCTTGGGAATATGCGTAAATATGTATCTCTTCCACTCAGTTGGCCAGATAGCTGTCTTCCAAATTTCTTGGCATAGACAAGTCAGCACCACCAGCACTGCATCTGTTTGCTGAAATGTATCAATTGGTATTCCATCAATTCCTGGAGCCTTGTTTTTCACCAATGTCTTCAGCGCAGCTTGGACATCTTCCCAGTACCATCAGTTCTTGATCATATACTACCTCCTGAAATGGCTGAATGTCATCCAATTCTTTTTGGTATAGTGACTCTGTGTATTCCTTCCATCTTCTTTTGATGCTTCCTGAAATGTTCAATATTTTGCACATAGAATCTTTCAATATTGCAACTTGAGACCTGAATTATTTATTCAGTTCTTTCAGCTTAAGAAATGCCAAGTGTGTGCTTCCCTTTTGGTTTTCTAACTCCAGTTCTTTGCACATTTCATTGTAATACTTTACTTTGTCTTCTTGAGCTGCCCTTTGAAATCTTCTGTTCATCTCTTTTACTTCATCATTTCTTCCATTTGCTTTAGCTACTCTGCACTCAAGAGCAAGTTTCAGAGTCTCTTCTAACATCCATTATGGTCTTTTCTTTCTTTCCTGTCTTTTAATGACCTTTTGCTTTCTTTGTGTAAGATGTCCTTGACGTCATCCCACATCTCATCTGGTCTTTGGTCATTATTGTTTAGTGCATCAAATCTACTCTTGAGATGGTCTCTAAATTCAGGTGGAATATTCTCAGGGTTGTACTTTGGCTCTTGTGGACTTGTTTTAATTTTCTTCAGCTTCAACTTGAACTTGCATAAGAGCAATTGATGGTCTGTTTCACATTCTGCCCTGGCTTTGTTTCGACTGATGATATTATGCTTCCCCATAGCTCTTTCCACAGATATAGTCGATTTGATTCCTGTGTATTCCATCTGGTGAGGTCTACATGTATAGACACCATTTATGTTGTTGAAAAACTGTATTTCCAAAGAATAAGTTGTTAGACTTGGAAAATACTATTATGTGATCTCCAGCCTCCTTTCTATCCAGAAGTCCACATTTTCCAACTACTAATCTTTCTTCATTTCCAACTTTTGCATTCCAATCACCAGTAACTATTAATGCATCTTGAGTGCATGTTTGATCTATTTTTAGATTGCAGAAGTTGGTGAAAATCTACAATTTCTTCATCTTTGATATTAGTGGTTGGTGTGTAAATTTGAATAATAGTATATTAATTGGTCTTCCTTGTGTTGTTGTTAGGTGCCATCAAGTCAGTTCCGACTCATAGAGACGTTATGTACAACAGAATGAAACACTGCCTGGTCCTGCACCATACTCATAGGCGTTGTTATGCCTGAGCCCATTGTTGCAGCCACTGTATCAATCCATCTCATTGAGGGTCTTCCTCTTTTTTGCTGACCCTGTACTTTACCAAGCATGATGTCCTTCTCCAAGGATTGATCCCTCCTGATAACATGTCCAAAGTATGTGAGACATAGTCTCGCCATCCTTGCTTCTAAGGAGCATTATGGCTGTACTTCTAAGACAGATTTGTTCATTCTTTTAGCAGTCCATGGGATATTCAATATTCTTGACCAACACTGCAACTCAAAGGTGTCAATTCTTCTTCCATCTTCCTTATTCATTGTCTAGTTTCCACATGCATATGAGGTGATTGAAAATACCACGGCTTGGGTCAGGTGCACTTAAGTCTTCATCTTTGCTTTTTAACACTTTAAAGAGATCTTTTGCAGCAGATTTGCCCAATGTGATGTGTCTTTTGATTTCTTGACTGCTGCTTCCACGGGTGTTGATTGTGGATCCAAGCAAAATGAAGTCTTTGGCAACTTCAATCTTTTCTCCATTTCTCTTGATGTTGTTTATTGGTCCAGTAGTGAGGTTTTTCTTTTTTTTTCTTTATGTTGAAGTGTAATCCATACTGAAGGCTGTAGTCTTTGATCTTCATCAGTTAAGTGCTTCAAGTCCTCTTCCTTGTAGGTGTATGGATATTATCCTATCGCTGACAGCATTGTACTTCAGGATGGATCTTGAAATGTTCTTTACACTAAATAGGATATATTTTATCATAATATTGTAAATCTTTATTATTAGATTTAAATTTTAAAATTGGAAGAATTAATTATTGATTCAGAACCAAATATAACTGTTACAATCTTTGAAAATGTAAAGACACAACAGACAGACATTGCTAAGTCAGTTGGAAGATCAGAGGGGAGTATAGGGATGGTCTTTTTCTCATCATGCATAGTAGGATCTTAAGAGACAGAGTCCAAATTTAATAGATCATGAAATAGATATTTAAGGTTTCTATTTAACATAATAAAAATACCATAGAAGACATACTTAATAAGAATGTAAAGATGGATGATAGAGAGGAGGAAGTGGTATTAATGTAACATTTTTCATCTTTCAAAAAGGAAGAGTCATTAGGCAATATTTAATGTTGATAAAGTAAAAAGTATTGATGAGAATATTTTTCAGATATTGGAGGTAAAGCTCTAAATAACTGAATAAAACTAAAGGCTCAATATGGTTAAGTTTGGAAATGGGACTGGTACTGATTAGGTAGAAAGGAACACGATTGTTACCATTTTATTCCCTCCTTAATGTTAAAATTGCATTTTACTATGCATTGTTTTATACTAATTGAAAAATATTGTTATAAAAAGATCTCCATTAAAGCATTAGTGACAATATACAAAAACTAGAAATAATGTTAAAGCGACTATAAAGTTGAGTGGGTAAATAAAGTATGCTATACCCATATGATGACATACAGCTACTAAAATCAGATTTGCAGAGAAACTTTGTGAAAAAAGATATGGTGAAAAATTCATTATGGAAAATTTAAAGGAACAAAATTTAAAAGTTATTTATGTATTATAACAAAAATCCATAAAAATGTTAATAGAGGTACCTCTACTGAATTACCACTATGTTGTACAGTCATTTTTCTCTTTCAATTTTTTTCTAACTTTTTCATTGATAACATATTTATCAGTTTAAAAGGGAAGAGTTAGTGACATTACAGAAAATAACATGGCTGTTTTGTTGCTCCTCTAAAAAAGAAAAGGGGCCATAAAAGGAATAATGACCTTAAGTAATGCAACATTTGAATATTAAAATATATCTTTTTTATATATTTCAAGATTGAAGACCTAAAGGCTAAAACTGATAATCCTATACAGTTTTATAAAGAAAGCAGGTAAGTTAAAATGTGCCGAAGAAACATTGCCAGTCTTTTAACTCTGAAGTCCTTGGAGGGAAGAAACCTGCATTTTAGCCTGATTTGTTTTAATCTTTTCAAAGACAAGAAGAATCCACTCTAAGAGATAAAAAGAAATGGTTCCTGATACATTCTATGAATGAATTTTACACTTAAACTTGGCAAGCAACTGCCCTGGAAGTAGCTCCCAAACGTTTTACCTCAAGGAGTTATGCTGGCATTTGATGCTTCTGTATTTGGAGTTATCATGAATTTCATTCCTCAGAGAAGTGTTTGGCTTAAATTAATTTCAACCTCTTTTCTGCCATTAACTCATTATCACTAGCTTTTCTCAGTCCTTTATGCACGTCTTCCTACCTACATTATTGTCTATACTTCTTCCTTGCTATGTGATCTCTATTCATTCTACCCACTGCAGCACACACAACCGTCAATGAGTGCTGTCATTTCACACTAGAAACCATAGAAGCTACAAAACAACCTAACAAACAGCAAAAGACACTAAAAAATACATATGCCACATAACTGTGATTGACCAGAAGATATATATATATATATATAGACATAAATATGCATACATACATACCTTCTGCAAACAAATGATTCAACTCTTGCTTTTACAGCATTATAATAAAACATGTAATTAACCATTTAGATGAATAAAAAACTGTCTTCTGGAGGAACACTAATAGATTTAAGAATAAATTTATTATGTAAATAATCTGAAAATAATCGTATTTGGCTTTCAGCTCTCCTTTTGTCAGAACAGTGCCTCTCTACTACCTGTCCTACCTCGTTGAGCGTGTTTCTCATCCTTGACACAGACTTCATTAAACGAACCAATTGGATCACAACGACATGGCTGACAGGGTCTTGAATACTTTGGAGATACCTGAGAAAAAAGTTTAAAATGCTTTTAATCAAGTGTATTAAAAACACCAATATTTTTCTATTCTGAAAAATTTTAAGAACCAATTAATTTTAATAATACATAGCAATACATTATTTTGCTAAAATTCATAATATAAAAACTGCATATTTGCAATTTACAGAATCCACTTTTTCTAATAATTTATAAGATTTGCAAACAATCAAAATGAAGGTAGCAAAAGAATAGGTAATTTAAACCCAAAACAGGTTAAAAAAATGAAATAATAAACATAAGACCAGGAATCAATAATTAGAACGCAGACATAATAATAAAAAAGGCAAACATCTTTTTAACAGATTCATCAAACTGATAAATCTCTAAGTTATCAATAAAATAAAAAAAAGGCAAATATTAATAATTTTAGAATTAAAGAGTAATAACATAGGCACTATAAATTTAAAAGAATAACAAAGAAACATTAAAAATGTTATGCTAATAAATTTGATAATTTAGATGGGATAAATGAACTCTTTTAAAAACATAATGTAGCAAAACTGACCCAATGAAAAAAGGCAAAACTTATCTAGCCCTATATGTATTAAAATTGAATTCATTATCAAAGCCCTTCTCAAAAATAAAAATTAGAGGCCTAAATAGTTTCATTGGGAATTTCTGTTGAACATTTTTAATTCCAATATTACAAAAATTATTTTAAAAAATAGAGGAAGAACTAGCATTTCCAAACTCATTTTCGAGGCCAGTATTCCCCAATACAAAAACCCGGCAAAGACATTTTAAGAAAATAAAATTGCAGACCAATATCCCTTATGAGAAGACACAAAAAGTCTTAAATAGTAAACTGAGTCATCCAAAATATTAAAAAGATAATATTTTATAACTAAGAAGGGTTTATCTCAGGCATGCGGGGTTGATTTAATATTAACGAAATCCATCAGTTTATATTCACCACATTAGCAGAATAAAGGAGAAAATCTGTATGTTCATTTTAGTAGATGTAAAAAAAGCATTTCATAAAACTCAATACCACAGTATTATAAAAACTCTCGGCAACATAGAAATAGTAGGGGACTTCCTGAATTTGATATAAGGTATCTGTGAAAAATCTACAACTCACATAATACTAAATGGTGAAATATTACATGTTTACTTTTAAGATTGAGAACAAGGCAAATAATATCGGCTCTAACCATTTTTATTTAACATTAGCATAAAGAAGGAATAAACTTGAATTTATTTGCAGAAAACATGATTAATGTGTAAGCTTCTAAGGAATCTAGTTTAAAACTACCGAAACAAATAAGTGAAAATAGTATGGAAATGGAATATAAAGTCAATATAGAAAAAATATTTCTGTGTTATGGCATCAAAGAATTAGTCATTTTTAAAAATATATTTTTAAATGGTGCAAAACACTGAGGATTAAATTTAACAAAGGCATATGAGATCTCTACAGTGAAAACACTGCTGTGAATAATTAAAGAAGACATAAATAAATGGAGAGATATTATATGGTCATTGATTGGAAGAGTCAATATTATTAAGATGTCAGTTCTCTCACCGTTAGTCTATAGATTCTGTATGACAATCCCAAATAACATTTCCTGTAATTGACAAGTTGATTCTGAACATAGAAAACTTAAACTTAACCTTCAAAAGAAGACCAAATTTGGTGCGCTTGTTATTAGGTGCCTTTGAGTTGGTTCCAACTCATAGTGACGCTGTGTACAACAGAAAGAAACACTGCCTGGTCCTGCACCATCCTGGGCTCCAAAGAGTTTTTAATGGCTGATTTTTTTTGTAAAGATTATGCTCGCAGGTATTTATAAAAGACAAAATGAAAACATGATCACGAAAGGATTTGTATAGAATCGTTTGTGAGAGTTAGACCCAAACTGTAAGCAATCCAAATGTCCATCACCAGGAAAATGGAGTAAAAAGTATGGTATTTTCATGCAATGAAATACTATGCAGCAATACATGAATATAAAGAAGAACTAACTACTCATACATGCACCACGGATAAATCTCAAAATGTATGTTAACTGAAAGACGGAAGACACAAAAGAGTATGTACTGTATGATTTCATTTTTATGAAGTTCAGTAACATGGAAAACTAAATTATGTGCTAAAAATCAGAACCGTTTTTGACTATGGAGTGAGGAATTGACTGGAATAAAGCACAAGGGAACTTTCTCTACTGACAAATGTTTATATCACATTCTCAAAGATTTATATCAGTTTCAGCTGGGAAAGGTTGCTAGTCACCTTTTGGAATTTGAAGTTCAATTTACTAGAGAAGCTATCAAAATTTTTTTTCTGTATATTACATCTCTGTATGAAAAAGATATACTAACACTTCATAAAACAAAGAGCATACTTTACCCCTTTGGGTCTGAAGAAGCCATCGGCGCATGTCTCACAGTTTATACCGGCGGTGTTTTGGGTACAATTAATGCACACACCCCCTCCGCTGTACTTTCCATGTACATTTAAACTCAGATTTCTTCTGGCAACAGTTTCATCGTAATAGCACTCTTCAGCTTTCCCATGGCAATTGCATGCTGCATCAGAGAGAAATAAATCAGTCAACATTAATTCCAGGTTTCAGATATATTTAAAAATTATTTTCTGTTATTCGTGAATAGATTTTATACTATATTGCAAACTACATTACATTTAGCGCACACACAGGTATATGCTATCGATCATTCCAAAAGTATCGACAAAGTATTTGAATTTATTGGATGCATTACTACATTCACAGTTTCTCATGCAACTTGAAATTACCCAAATGAAGCTGAATCATGTAAAATTGACAATATTTGACTGATTTTGACTAACAAGATTCCAGTTTCATATGATTCAACCTATAATTTCCAATTATGACAAACCTGAACAAAAAATTATTGAACAGTGGCACTGTGTGATTAATAACCAGATAACCTGTAATGAATCATTGCTGTTCTTATTGTTAACTGCCGTTGAGTCAATTCCAAGTCATGGCAACCCTATGTGTGCAGAGAAGAATTGTACTCCATGGAGTTTTCAAGGCTGTGACCTTTTAGAAGCAGCTTGCCAGGCCTTACTTCCTAGGTGCCTCTGTACGGGTTCGAACTGCCAACCTTTCAGTAATAATCCAGCGCCACCCTGGGACTCCACATAAATGTCTGTTAGATCCTATGGGTAGAAAGAATGTGTAGGCTACAGTCCCCCCTCTTTTACTATTACTACTAACAACAAAAACTTGTTTTATTGTTTTCTTTTTTATGCTAGGCTTTGTTCTAAGTGTTTCATATTACTACTGATTTTAATCCTCAAAATAGTTCTAAGAGTTACCTATTAACTTTTCTTATGTTAGGAACCTGAGGCACAGAGAAGTGATGTAACTTGTACAGGATAACATAATAAATATTGGGAACCAAACTCAGAAATCAAGCTCCATGGTCAGTACTGCTAACCACTTCCACATCCCTTCATGTTTGGACAGATAAGGGAGATAAATATATGGTAAACCACTTGCAATAGACTAGATTTTGACTCATGGTGACCCCAGGTGTGTCAGAGTACAGCTGTGCTCTGTAGGGTTTTCAGAGGTTGACTTTTTTGAAAGTAGATCATTAGGCCTTTCTTCTGAGACATCTATAAGGAATTTCTGGGCGGACTCGAACCATCAACCTTTTGGTTAGCAGCCAACTGCCTTAACTATTAGTACCACCCAGGGAGTCCAGATGTATGGTAGGTGTCAAGCAATCAGGACAAAATAAGAACTGGTTTACTTAGTGGCTAAGAGCATACTCACTTGCACTAGTCTTGGATTTGAGTGTCCTCGTTATTAAAACCAAAAACCCACTGCCATTGAGTCAATTCCGACTCACGGCAACATACAGGACAGAGTAGAACTTTCCCATAGGGTTTCCAAGGCTGTAAATCTTTACAGAAGCGGACTGACACATCTTTCTCCCACAGAGCACTTAACCACTGTGCCACCAGGGTTCCTCCTCGTCATTACTTAGTAGCTATGTGACTTGGGCAACTTCTTAATTTCACTAAGGCTCAGTTTCCATTTGAAACATGAGGTGGTCAATAGTAATTAATAAACTAGTTGCCGTTGAGCTGATTCGGATTCATGGGAGCCCATGTATGTCAGAGTAGAATGTGTTCCATAGAGTTTTCATTGACTAATTTTTCCCAAGTAGATGGTCAGGGTTTTCTTCTGAAGTGCCTCTCAATGGACCCTACCCTCTAACATTTCAGTCAGAAGCCAAACGTGTTAACCGTTGCACCGTTCACCCAGAGACACCAGTTCCTCAACATAGCAAGCATTTAAGTATTTGCTGAATGAATGAATGGACACTTTGATAAGTTAGAAAAAAGTAATTTTTGTTGTTTTAATTGGTACTACCTTAATTATCTCTTTGAAGAAGTACAACCAGAATGCTCCTTAGAAGCAAGGATGGTGAGACCACATCTCACATACTTTGGACATGTTATCAGGAGCGATCAGTCCCTGGAGAAGGACATTATGCTTGATAAAATAGCAAGTCAATGAAAAAGAGGAAGACCCTCAATGAGATGGACTGACACAGTGGCTGCAACAATGGGCTCAAGCATGGCAACAATTGTGAGGATGGCGCAGGACCGGCAGTGTTCTTTCTGTTGTGCATGGGGTCGCTATGGTTCAGAGCCAACTTGACCGCACCTAACAACAACAACAACCACTTTGATTATGACTTGTTGTTGCTGTTGTTAGTTGCCATTAAGTTAATTCTGACTCATAGTGACCCCAACTATGCAGAGTGGAACTGCTCCATAGGGTTTCAAGGCTGTGACCTTTCAGAAACAGATTGCCAGGCCTGTTTCAAGATTTCAAGATTTCAAGGCACTTTTGGGTGGGTTGGAACCACCAACGTTTTGGCTCACTTAACTGTTTGCACCACCCAAAGACTCCTAATTATAACTGTGATAATATTTATGTATGGTTATAAGTATTTTGTTGTTGTTGTTCAGAAATGCCTGTTTTGACCTTTGGTCATTTAAAGGTTATTGATCTTTTGTCTTATTGATTTGTAAGTTCTCTTAATATAGCAAGGATGTTATATATAGACTTGTCATGTTTGTTGCAAATACTTTCTCCAATCTGCTGATTTTTATTTAGAATATAATATTTTTCTATATTATTGGAGAGTTTTCAAACTTTATTCTAGGAAACACATAATAATAAGTATAAATTACTAGTAGTTATAAACAGTTTTGGAGCCCTGGTGGCACAGTGGTTAACAGCTCAGCGGCTAACCAACAGATCGACAGTTCGAGTCCACCAGTGGCTCCTTGGAAACCTTATGGGGCTGTTCTACTCTGTCCAGTAGGGTTGCTATGAGTTGGAATCGACTCGAGGGCAATGGATATATAAGCGGTTTTATATCTTTAGGACAATACACAGGAATTCTTAAAAACCCTGATGTAAAAATATATTACAAAAAACAGTTAAAATTTCTACTGCCAGTGTAAGTAGAGGGAAATATAAAGTAATACAAACTTAATCTCACACTGTTTAGAGTTAGTTTTACTAATAATATTTATAGCCATGAGCTAATGTCGGTAAAACACTGATGTTAGAGCAGCATTGCTTTCACACTCCATATGGCAAGGTCCCTCAGCCTGCAGCCCTTGTTGTTATCTATGGGCCCTGCTCTCTGTACAGCTCTCCTTGTATAGCTTCAGATGACATGGGTGACAACTGATCACAACAGCCACTTTTTACTCCATCATTAGCAGTTTGCTATTTCAGAGGATATTCAAGACACATGATATGAAACTATTCTTTAGTAAAGGCTTAGTAATGGAATGAATGGGCTTTGCTCATTGGAGATATACCTTGCTTTAGCTAAGCTAGACTGATGGCAATCCAAATTAAACTCAAATGAATTAGGTGACTAGTCATTTAACAGAGGGATTTGTCATGTCACGGAAGGATTTTTCTAAATATTAAGGTGATTGGAGTGTGATTCAACTTGGAAAAGAAAATTCTCACATAAGCTTTTAGGAACATATACATCGCCAAAAACATGATATTTATATATGATTTTATGGTTAAGGCCCCATCTTTAATTCTGCTTTTTAAATGTTTAATTTTTCAATTTGGAAATAAAATCTCTCTTCTGCCCTGTAAAGAAATGAAAAAATACTTCATAATCCCACTATTCACTAGCAAGTGAAAATCTCCTCTGACTTATCTTAGTCCACCCCTGTTGCTAACAAGTTTCATCTGTCTTTTTGTTCTCTGTGTTTAAATATGTATACCCAAGTAGAGAGTAGTGAAGGATTTTAGATATCCACTTACACTACTGTTCGTGTAATCAAAATTATAACTGTGCGATATAACATCAAAAGCAACAGGAGGAACCCCTACCTTCAAATGCCTCTCCCACTTGTGATTGCTAATATGCCACAAACAGAAGAGAAATTTAATTCAAATTTACAGAGGTTTGAGAGCAAATAGCCTTGGGTGGCATTTGATTTAAATGCATTGTTTGGAATGAATATCTGCTCTCTGTGAGAAGTTGCTAAGCACCTGAGAGACTGGCAAGCTGAGGGTGAATGGCATTGAAGAAAATAAAGGTTGGGCCTCCAACTGTCTCCCTCCTACAACAGTGGGTAGTGGTGGCCCAACCTCCAGCTATGTCCCAGTAGTAATGGGAAATTTCCAAATCAAAATACCTCTATAAGCAGGCAGACCCAAATCAAAAAGCTAAAGAAGTACATCCAAAAAACGAAGAAACAAGACATTGATAGTATATGCAGAATCTTAAACTGAAAAGAAAAAAATATATATATTTTATAGTGGAGAATATTTTATGATCAAAGTTTACTATAATCTAATAGTTTTAAAGACGTTATCATGTGATAGGTAATAAATATTATTTGAATTCATTTGTTAGTCAATAAATATATAGAATTGGTAATAGTTTAAAATGTCTACCAAGCCTTTTCTGGAGGCCATATATATTTATTGAGCTGAAAAAAAATATGGTAAGGTTGATTCATTAAAACATTAATATTGGCATTCAGTTGAATTGGGCTTCATACTACGTTGGGTCTATAGCTCAGCACAAGCTTCTGTTTTTTTGGTCATTTCTTGGCCTGACGAGATTGCCAGAAACAGACGTTTCTCCAGCATCCTTGTCACCATGTAGGGCCATTTGGCACTATTGGGCTATAAAATCACCTGCTACACTTCTTGAGTATTTCTCTTTAGGAACAGTTAGACATACGGGTTGTCTTCAAAAGTGATAATTTAAAGTATAAATAAGTATTTATTGTCACATTTGCAGAACCAGTCTTCTTACTATTTTCATTACCCATTTTTTTCTCAGTTGTCTCTGTCCAATAATTGTTATAGCGTAGTTTATGATAATGGTTCTCATTGATGTCATTTCTAATATTAGTAGTTCTATACAGTTGTTATTCACATGAAGCCATGTGTTTAAAATATTACCACTTACTATTATAATAAGTGTTCATTTTCCAAAAATTTTATTTCTTGCCTTCCCTGTCACCTTCTCCATTTCCTAGTTATTGCTCTCAAATGTCATCCCTTAATAAGTATAACTAATGAATCATGGAGACCTGGTGGCGAAGTGGTTAAGAGTTTGGCTGCTAACCAAAAGATCGGCAGTTCAAATCCACCAGCCACTCCTTGGAAACTCTATAGGGTATTTGTACTTTGTCCTATAGAGTCACTATGAGTCGGAATCGACTCGACGGCAATGGGGTGGTAATGAATCACAGTGTTCTTTGTTTTTCAGATATTAAGTGGCCTCTAACAAGTAGGGTATAGTCTCTCACCTCTTACTTTTCTCCCTTCATTTGATGACGAGTTTTCAGGTCCATTTACTAAGAGAGAGGGTAGAGTAGGGGGTGCTAAGGGAGTAGACAGAAGGAGCTGGAGCTAACACTGGTGTTAGAACCATTTTATAAACCTATGTGTTTAGAAGGCTAGTCTCTATATAGTCTATGCTTTGCTGAATGCTTACTTACATTAGTCTATACATACATTTTATTATAAGCTTCAGTTTCACCATGATGACAATAAGTGTACACGAATTTTTTATCTATTTCTCCCAACCCTATCACAGTGGTAAATTCACAGGTGTTTGGCAAACATTTTTCAAATTAAAAGAAAAAGAAAACCTTGAATAGTAATGAAGATAACAGAGTAAAAGAATTTACCAGCTATTACCTCAGATAAAACATGTAAATCAGAAATAGGAGTTTTCCTAAAATCACCATATGTTTAAAATACCTGTCTCCAAGGAAAGAAAGAATTACACATTCTACGGCTTCTCAAGAACATACCTTCACATTCAGTCTTCGTTAGAAAAGTTCCAGCTCTCCAAGGTTTCTGATGGAATCCTGGACAGCATTGATCACAACTATCACCACACGTATTATGCTCACATTCACAGTGGGATTTCTAGTCAAAGAGGAAGGGAAAGGCAAAATTTTCACATTATATAGAACCATAAATGAGGGTCTTTCCCTGAAATTTAGTGTGAAGAAAAAAGAAAACCTCTAGACTCTGTACCAATATGTAAAAACTCTTGTTGGTCTGGGAAGAAAGTGGTTCCTGCCTGAGGCTGGTATATGTGACCAGCACCAGCTTAGAGGGCTCCGGGCTGATTCTGGACTCACTGGGCTTAGGCTTAGAACAGAACATGGAGGCCAAATTAGCACTGGTGTTGAAGTGTGGAATCTCCTTCTCTGATGCCTAGGATATGGAGGTTTTCTGGGTTGGATGTGTCTATTTTAAGGTTTCCCTCAAAGTACTGCTAACATTTTAGGTAGTGTGAACAAAGAAGGGAGTTGATTCCTAGGCATCTAGGGGAACAGGTAGAATAGAAATCAAATGTCCTCTAGGACTAAACCTCTTGTCTGGGTGAGCTGCATGGACCTGACTCTCCAAAGCTTCCTGTGGATTCTCTAAGCTTGGGAAACACTGTCCATCAATACAGTTGATAGTGAACTGTTATGCCCTGCAGAAAGCAGCACTGGAACTTTGCCTGCCTAGATATACCAGGGTATTTGAACCTTCCCTGGGAGATAACACTGTGATCCATTAGTTAGAAAACTAGCTTTGAATGTAATATCATTTGTATTACGCTGTTAGTAGCGGGAAAAAAAAACAACTCATAGCCCAACCTATGTTCACTGATCTTTCTATTCAATGTACTTCTTCCATCTACTCCACAGTAGATGATTTTGTACTTCACCAGTTTGTTTATGATTGAGAAAAACAGACGGTCATTCATCTTCTTCTTTAGGTTATGTTCACATAATACACTGACATTAATGAAAAATTCTACTAGAAGGCATTCCAGCATTTTCTGGCCTGGCAATTTCAATTGTTTCTTGAATATTTTCTTCTGCCCCACTCCCTATTGGCCCTGCCCTGCCTGAGCATCCTGTTTCATGGCCATTATATATTTATTTCCATGCCCATCTTTCATTATTTTGCATTAATTTTTTTATTACAATCTTTAAAGAAATGGCTAGGGTGATTGATAGCAGGCATTCTCTAAAGCTAAATCATGTAGCAAGCTGTCATAGCTAGAGAAGTTTCAAAATAGATAGACCAGTTTGGAACCTTTTTAGAAAGAACTAATCTGTTTTCTGATACTGTGATGGCTGACTTTAAAGTCTATCATCCCAACTGCCAGCTCTATTTCACCCTGGCACAGCCTTCTGTTACACTAAGTGGGGAGCTGACACCCATTCACAGCATTTCCTGTCAGCAAAGCCTCACATGAAGCATTTTGCAGTTCAGAGCTTCATTTCATGTAAGCATCCTATAAATATACATACATTTGTCACTGGATCAAGTGGACAAGCCCTGGCATGACCATAGCAGATGCACATCCCTCCGACCGAAATATCCTTGATGGAGTAGTAATACTGCAAAAAGCAATCCAGAGAAAAATCCTGTTAAGAAGACTCCAAGGTGAAAGTAACAAAAGGGAATGCTCCGTTAAAACACTTTACACTTGTTTTTATCCTTAGTTTGAAGCAAGTTTGTGTTCTTCGAAGACATTTAGGTGTTCATAAAACTGAGGAAGTCACTCTTAGTATTGTAATAGTAGCCCAAAGAAAGGATGCCTATAATATATGTTGTTGTTTGTTGTTAGGTGCTGTCAAGTCGGTTCTGACTCATAGCGACCCTACATACAACAGAAGGAAACACTGTCCAGACCTGTGCCACCTTCACACTTGTTGTTATGCTTGATCCAATAATTTATGTTATGTTAGGTGGGCATTTTAGAAGTTTCGATTGGACAGATAGCACCTATTATTGAGAGTAGTTTTTATCTGGGGCCAAGGACTATAATTCTTCATAAAAGTTGTCTTACTTAGTTTCTTGAAAGAAAACCTTTTTTATTGTCATTATAGGAACCTCATTCCTGGTATAGTCGACCATATGATTGTCTGATTCAAAATGGTCAATACGAGTCCATTTCAGCTCACTAATGCCTAGGGTATCAACCATCAAGCATTCCATTTCATTTTTGACGACTGCCAATTTTCCTTGATTCATACTTCATACATTTCATGTTCCAATTACTAATGGATGTCTGCAGCTGTTTCTTCTCATTTTGAGTCATGACACATGTCTTAGTCATCTAATGCTGCTATAACAGAAATACCACAAGTGGGTGGTTTTAATGAAGAGAAGTTTATTTCCTCACAGTCAAAGTTGGCTAAAAGTCCAAATTCAGAGCGTCAGCTCTAGGGGAAGGCTTTTTCTCTCTGTTGGCCTTCCTCTCTTTGGTGTTCCCCTGGACTAGGAGCTTCTCTGCACAGGGACCCCTGTCCAAAGGACGTGCTCTGCTCCCGGCACTGCTTTCTTGATGGTATGAGGTCCCCCTGTCTCACTGCTCACTTCCGTCTTTTATATCTCAAGACATTGCCTCAGGATACAATCCAATCTTGTAGACTGAGTCCTGCCTTACTGACACAACTGCCACCCATCCTCCCTCATTAACATCATAGAGACAGGATTTACAACACATAGGAAAACCACACAATACCAGGAATCATGGCCCAGCCAAACCGATACACACATTTTTTGGGGGACATAATTCAATCCATGACAACACATCAGCAAATGAAGGTCCCGAAAGCTTTACTCCATCCACATCATGAAGGTCAACTCTATTTTGAGGAGAAAGCTCATCCCCAGTTGTATTTTGATTGCTTTCCAACCTGAGGAGCTCATCTTCCAGCACTATATCAGACAGTGTTCCACTGCTATTCATAAGGTTTTCACAGGTCAATGTTTCAGATATAGACTACCAGGTCCTCCTTCCTAGTCTGTCTTAGTCTGGAAGCTCCACTGAAACCTGACCACCATAGATGACCCCGCTGGTGTTTGAAATACCAGTGGCATAGCTTCTAGCATCACAGCAACATGCATGCCACCACAGTAGGACAAACTGACAGACGAGTGGTGTACTATGCCAGGAATGAACAATTGAAGTGAAATAGAGTCACATTCATTGTAAAAAAAAATAACATTTCTAGATCTATTCTGAACTACAACACTGTCAATGATAGGATAATATGCTTACACCTACAAGGAAGACGAGTTAATATGACTATTATTCAAATTTACATACCAACCACTAATGCCAAAGATGAAGAAATTAAAGAATTTTACCAACTCCTACAGTCTGAAGTTATCAAACCTGCAATCAAGCTGCATTGATAATTAATGTTGATTGGAAAGTGAAAGCTGGTGTCATGGATTGAATTGTGTCCCCCAAAAAATGAGTGTTGCAACTTGGCTGGGTCATGATTCCCAGTATTGTATGGTTGTGTAATCTGATGTGTTTTCCTTAAGTGTTGTAAACTCTATCACTATGATGAGATTGTATGTGATCTCCTTATGTGTTGTAAATTCTATCACTGTGATGAGGTTACACTGATGAGGTTGACAAGATTAGATAGTGTCTTAAGGCAATCTCTTTTGAGATATAAAAGAGAGAAGTGAGCAGAGACACATGGGAACCTCATACCACCAAGAAAGCAGTGCCAGGAGCAAAGCGCGTCCTTTGGACCTGAGGTTCCTGCACAGAGAAGCTCCTAGACCAAGGAAAGACTGATGCATTACAAGGACCTTTCTCCAGAGCTGACAGAGAGAGAAAGCCTTCTGAAGCTGAAGCCCTGAATTTGGTCTTGTAGCCTACTGGACTGTGAGAGAATAAACTTCTCTTTGTTAAAGCCATCCACTCGTGGTATTTCTGTTAGAGTAGCACTAGATGACTAAGACAGCTGGGAATAAAGAAGAAGGATCAGTACTTGGAAAATAAGGCCTCGGTGATAGAAACAATATCGGAGATCTCATGATAGAATTTTGCAAGACCAACGACCTATTCATTGGTAATACTTTTTTTCAACAACATAAATGGCGACTATACACGTGGATCTCACCAGAGGGAATACACAGAAATCAAACTGACTATATTTGTGGAAAGATACAATGCAGAATTTCAATATCAACCTTCAGAACAAGGCCAGGGGCCAACTGCAGAACAGATCATCAATTGTTCATATGCAAGTTAAAGCTGAAGCTGAAGAAAATTAAAACAAGTCCAACAGAGCCAAAGTATATCCCTGAGTATATCCCACCTGAATTTAGAGATCATGTCAAGAATAGATTTGTTGCACTTAACACTAATGACTGAAGACCAGACAAGTTGTGGGAATGACATCAAGGACATTATACACGAAGTAAGAAAAGGTCATTAGAAAAACAGGAAAGAAAGAAAAGACCACAATGGATGTCAGAAGAGACTCAGAAACTTGCTTTTGAGTATAGAGTAGCCAAAGTGAAAGGAAGAAATGATGAACTAAAAGAGATGAACAGAAGATTTCAAAGGACAGCTTGAGAAGATAAAGTATTATAATGAAATGTGCAAAGACATGAAGTTAGAAAACCAAAAGGAAGAATACACTTGGCATTTCTTAAGCTGAAAGAACTGAAGAAAAAATTCAAGCCTTGAGTTGCAATACTGAAGAATTCTATAGGCAAAATATTGAATGACCCAGGAAGTATCAAAAGAAGATGGAAGCAATATACAGAGTCACTGTACCAAAAAGAATTGGTCAACATTCAACCATTCCAGGTGGTAGTATATGATAAAGAACCAATGGAATTAAAGTAAGAAGTCTAAGCTGCACTGAAGGCACTGGTGAAAAACAAGAGTCCAGGCATTGATGGAATGCCAGTTGAGATGTCTCAACAAACAGATGCAATGCTGGCAGAGTTCATTTATCTATGCCAAGAAATTATAAAACAACTACCTGGCCAACCAACTGGAAGAGATTTATATTTGTGCCTATTCCAAAGAAAGGTGACCAAACAGAATGTGGAAATTATCAAACAATATAATTAATATCACATGCAAGTAAAATTTTGCTGAAGATAATTCAAAATTGGTTGCAGCAGTACATCAGCAAGGAACTGCCAGAAATTCAAATCAGATTCAGAAGAGGACACAGAGAAATGGATATTATTGGTGATCTTAGATGGATCCTGGCTGACCGCTGAGAATACCAGAAAGATATTTACCTGTGTTTCATTGACTATGCAAAGGCATTTGACTGTGTGCATCGTAATAAACTATGGATAACATTGCAAAGAATGGGAATTCCAGAACACTTAGTTGTAATCATGCAGAACCTGTACATAGACCAGGAGGCAGTAGTTCAAATAGAACAAGGAGATACTGTGTGGTTTGGGAACGGGAACTGTGTGCATCAGTGTTCTATCCTTTCACCATATTTATTCAATCTTTATTCTGAGCAAATAATCCCAGAAGAAGGACTATATGAAGAAGAACATAGCATCAGGATTGGAGGAAGACGACCTGCGGTATGAGTGATACAATATTGCTTGCTAAAAGCAAAGAAGACTTGAATCACTTACTGATGAAGATAAAAGACTACAGCTTTCGGTATGGATTACACTTCAGCATAAAGAAAACAAGAATCCTCTCATGTGGACCAATAAGCAACATCATGATAAACGGAGAAAAGACTGAAGTTGTTAAGAATTTCATTTTACTTAGATCCGCAATCAACGTCTGTGGAAGCAGCAGTCAAGGAATCAAATGACATATAGTATTGAGCAAATCTGCTTCAAAAGATCTCTGTAAAGTGTTTAAAAGCAAAGATGTCACTTTGAGGACTAAAGTACGCCTGACCCAAGCCATAGTGTTTTCAATAGCTTCAGATGCATGTGAAAGAAAGCTGGTCAATGAATAAGGAAGACTGAAAAATAATTGATGCATTTGACTTATGCTGTTGGTGAAGAATATTGTATATACCATGGACTGCCAGAAGAACAAACAAATCTGTCTTGGAGGAAATACAGCCAGAAGCTCCTTAGAAGAGAGGATGGTGAGACTTCATCTCACATGCTTTGGACATGTTATCAGGAGGGACCATTCTCTGGAGAAGAACATTATGCTCGGTAAAGTCAGCAAAAAAGAGTAAGACCTTCAAGAAGATGGATTGACACAGTGGCTGCAACAAAGGGCTCAAACATAGCAATGATTGTAAGGATGGCACAGGACCAGGCAGTGTTTTGTTCTGTTGTACATAAGGTCACTATGAATTGGAACTGACTCAACGGCGCCTAAAAACAGTAACAATATAAGAACTTCAATATTCCCAAATCACATGCAGACTGTTTTATTTGATGGTTTTGAAAACAGTCAACCAATTATGAGAAACTGTGCTCATAACAATAAATTTCTTAATCATATAAAAAGGAAATGAAAAGTAACTGAAAGTTTGATTTAAAGTAATGTGAGGAATAAATTAGATGTGCAGTACACTTGCTTTTTTCCCTTCCATTATTAGTTAAAATGTCTATGCAATTATCTTCCCGTCTGTAGTTAATGTAGTACTATGTTCCTAATTACTTTAATCTACCCAGCTATTTTTAATGATTATTTATAATTATAAAACTAGACATTTTAAAATTCTAATTAATATGTATATGAAATTTTATAATTGTTGGAGTAGTTCACATTTTCCTATGGAATCCAAATAACCGCCTTAGTGGTAAATAGCTCTATTATTCCACTTTACACAGATGAAAAACACTGACTTAGCAAGGTTAAGTAGGTTCAAGCATCTGAGTTTCTTGACTACAAATCCTCTTTTGCCTTTGAACTTGTGGAATTAGCTAGGAAGTTTAGGTAAGATAATCTGCTTTTAATTTAACGTCATCAGTTAATAATATAGATACAATACAGTGATATGTTCAGAAAGCTGATACAGTAGTATTTATAGACGCTTTTAAAATTGAGAAATCCATTTTATGTATGAATGTATAATGCTTCACTTTTGCATCATGAAGAGGAACTGAAATTCATTATCCTATTTTTATATGTTTAAATTTACATAGAATGTTTAGTGAACTTAAGTACTTTCAAAAATACATTTATATGTTGAATTCTATTGCACTATCTTCCTCATAGGCTCATGTACAATGCAGTTATAAATAATAGATATACACCCCAACCCCCATCTCTGTCTTCTGCAAAAGATGAAAGAAGGAATAGTAATTTATTGCCATTGATTTTTTTCTCTCTGATAGATATACTGTCAGGAAAGATTAAATTTCACTTCAGTATTATTCAGTCTTCCTCAGTGTATTTTTTAAGTCATGCCAAAATTGGAATTAAAAGTGATTTTTTAAACAAATGAAGAATATAAAGCATTGCTATAAAATAATGATTACTTCTGCCTGAGACTATCTACAATATGCTGAAATATGATACATGGTAAATTGTTTCAAGACTGGAAAATCCATGGCATTAAAACATCTGACATATGTTGTGTGGGGATAACCAAAATTTGTAAAGTTATTTTGTGATAACGAAGAGGTTAGTTGTGGGAGAGTTAAATAATGAGACAAAACATGCAACAGGTATTCAGAAACCTTGAGAAGGGCTGCCCTTAGATATTTAGCTCACTAGTTCAGCAACTTGGCATCTGGTGGCAGTGGTCTGAACTTAGTAGGTTCATTCTACAGCTAAGTGCTTTGCCCCACAGTCTTAGTTTCTCCCTACAGTCCTCTTTCCCACATACACGTCTCACTATACAGTAGATAGTCTGTTGGCATGGATTTGCTTTATGGCTTTATGACTCAATCGAGTCTCTTGGTAATTTCTTGGTCTGTAGCAGTGTATGAGGAAGATGATATAAGCCAGTGAATATGGTGCAGGGGAGACAGATTGTTGTTTTTAGCTGTTGTTGAGTTGTCCCCAGACTCATGACAACAAAGGAACCAGAACTATCACAGGAACTTGGGCTGATCATCTATGTTATAATCCCACAAATTTCATGTCACTACTGGAAGCAGAGAATACCAGAAAGATGTTTATCTGTGTTTTATTGACTATGCAAAGGCATTTGACTGTGTGGATCATAACAAATTATGGATAACATTGCAAAGAATGGGAATTTCAGAACACTTAATTGTGCCCATGAAGAACGTATATATAGACCAAGAGGCAGTTGTTCAAACAAAACAAGGGGATATTGAGTGGTTTAAAGTCAGGAAAGGTATGCGTCAGGGTTGTATCCTTCCACCATACGTATTCAGTCTGTATGCTGAGCAAATAACCTGAGAAGGTGGACTATATGAAGAAGAATGTGGCATCAGCATCAGGATTGGAGGAAGACTCATTAACAACCTGTGATATGCAGACAACACAACCTTGCTTGCTGAAAGCAAAGAAGACTTGAAGCACTTACTGATGAAGATCAAAGACTACAGCCTTCAGTATGGATTACATGTAAACATAAAGAAAACAAAAATCCTCACTACTGGACCATTAAGTAACATCATGATAAATGGAGACAAGATTGAAGTTGTCAAGGATTTCACGTTACTTGGATCCACAATCAATGCTCATGGAAGCAGCAGTGAGGAAATAAATCTATGTATTGTATTGGGCAAATCTGCTACAAAAGACCTCTTTAAAGTATTAAAAAGCAAAGATGTCACTTTGAGGACTAAGGTGCGCCTGACCCAAACCATATTTTCAGTCACCTCCTATGCATGCCAAAGCTGAACAATGAATAAGAAAGATCAAAGAAGAACTGATGCTTTTGAATTTTGGTGGTAGCAAAGAATATTGAATATATCATGGGCCACCAGAAAAACATACAAGTCTGTTTTGGAAGAAACACAGCCAGAGTGCTCCTTGGAAGCATACTTGTTTTTTGTTTGTTTGTTTGGACATGTTATCAGGAGGGACCAGTCCCTGGAGAAGGACATTATGGTTTGTAAAGTAGAGGGTCAGTGAAAAAGAGGAAGACCTCGACGAGATGAATTGACACAGTGGCTCCAAAAATGGGCTCAAACATAGCAACAATTGTGAGGATGGCGCAGGAGCAGGCAGTGTTTCATTCTGTTGGACATAAGGTGGCTATGGGTTGGAACCAACTCCATGGCACTTAACAACAACAAAAAATGACTGGAAAACAGGACTTAGGTTAGTTCCTTATGTTTAAAGATGTGCTGAAAATAAGCTTTAACCTTTTTTTCTTCTGATAATCTATTTGTAATGGAAAATACAACAGTATATAGAATCAGTTTTCCCCTGGAACAGTTCTATTTCAAACTATGGGTTGTGACTCATTAATGGGGCATAAAACCGAATTATTTGATTGGACAAAATGGTCCACAGATGAATAGCATCAACATCATCTGGGAACTTGGAGAATTGCAGAATCCTTGCCCTGCCCTACACCTACTGAATCAGAATATGCATTTCCACAAGATCACCAGCTGATTCTACTTACCTTCAAGTTTAAGATGTCTCTCGCTCTGTCTCTGTGCCTGTGTATGTGTGTGCGTATGTATGCAGTGGACCACAATATAAAGTGCATTTTTGTGTGCGTTATGGCCAAAAATGTTTCAGAGCCCCTGCACTTCAGTAGTAATTCCTTAAAGTCACTTGTATGGTAGTAATGATCACCTAAAGTGCCAGAAACTACCTAATTGTGTCCTCAAAAAGAAAATTAGGAACTAAGCAGTATGATCCCTCATTTTTTACAAGGAAGAAATTAAAATTTAAAAATGTTAAAAACTTGGATAAATGTTTCAAACCTACTTAGTGGCAGAGCTTAGATTTGAACCAAGGCCTGTCTAATTTTAAAGTCTGACAATAAGCACTCCTACAAATCATTTTAAGATTTCTTTTTAAATTCTTTAACCCTTTAACCGACAATGAAAATGATGGGTGCAATTTCACTCACAACTGCCAAAATAATTTCATAACTTACTCTTCTTGTGACAATGGGGTCAATTTCTCTTGGATCTTTGTGGGCAAACATCATCAAATCAGCATTCAAGGTGCGTATTCTCTGAAATCTCAGGCGAATATAGCGAGCGGAGGTAAATTCCAGCAGTTCAGGAGAAGGGTCATCAGCACTTGGTCTTCCATTGATCAGAGAGATGTGAATCTAAATAATGTGAAAAAAAGTTTAACAATTAACCAAAAATAAATAAACTTATTTTTTTTTTTTCTTGTAGGGAAAAAAAAAAAATTAAGCCTCCCTTCTCCCAGTTAGTTAGGCAGATGCAGACTCATGTTTACTGGCTGGAATGTAACGAAATAATCAAGGCATTTTATGGATCTTTGATACTTGTCCTTGCAATTCAAATCTTTACATCTTACGTATTGTCTATATACTACAACTACCCATATTCCTCTGTTCCAAGGAACTTTTATGAATTTCACCTTCCTAGTATTTCCAATCATTCTTTTTCTGAAAATAATTGTGCCTTAAATGTTTAAGAATCTGATATACAGCTACTGGGAAACCATAAAATTTTTTTGGGGGGGCGTTTGATTTTTTTTTTAATTGTACTTCAGGTGAAGGTTTACAGAACAAATAGTTTCTCACTAAACAGTAGTACACATATTGTTTTATGACATTGGTTAACAACCCCACAACATGCCAACCCTCTCCCTTCTCGACCTTTTT
>NW_004443938.1:45291771-45352663 GCF_000243295.1 Trichechus manatus latirostris
GGCACCATCTAGCTGTACTGGACTCAGTCTGGTGGAGGCCGTGGTAGCTGTGGTCCATTAGTCCTTGGGACTAATCTTTTCCTTGTATCCTGTTCTCTTCATTCTCCCTTGCTCCTGGAGGGGTGAGATCAGTGGAGTATCTTGAGTATCTTAGATGGCTGCTTACAGGTTTTTAAGACCCCAGACGCTACTCACCAAGGTAGAATGTAAAACATTGTTTTTATAAACTGTTATGCCAATTGAACTAGATGTTCCCCGAGACCATGGTCCCCACAGCCCTCTGCCCAGCAATTCCGTCCCTCAGGGAGTTCGGAAACCATAAAATTTGATTTTAAAAAATGTTACAAAATAACAGACAAAACCAGAAACCCATCAGGAACATAAAAAGATTCTGAACTTGAAAGCCTCTAATTATATAGCCTTAAAATATAAAGATAAAAATTGACAGCACTACAAGGAAAACTAGACAAATCTATAGTCATAGAGACTTCAATAGATTTTTTTAAAAATAATTGACAGATCAAGACCACAAAATTTACCAAGGGTGTAACCCACTCTGAAAAACACACTCTATAAAAATGCATTAAAACATGGATGAGATGGCTGATTTTATAGGAAAGTAATTTAGCACAATTGACACCAGATGATAAAATGTAATCATACCATTTTCCATGTAAACAAGATATCAAACACCAAGGAGCGACCTTCCAGGAGAGTACCGGGCCTACACACTCTCATGGGGATTTCACAAGAACAGAACATTCTAATGAGGGATAAAGTGTCTGATAAAATAATAGTTAAAAAAAAACTCCTGTCACAAATAAAGGGACACTTTCCTAAAACTTAAAGAACTCCTATAAATCAGTAAGAAAAAAAGACCAACAAAATAACACCACAATGGACAAAAGATATGAAGACAGCTCAAAAAAAGGAAATATAAATAGTTCTTAAAAAATTCATTCTAAACTTTACTCATAATCAGAGAAATGTTCTCTTAAACCACAGTGGTATACTTTTTCCATTTTTTTCAAGTTCTCAAATATTAATAATACTCTCTGATGGCAAGACTGAGGGAGAAAAGACATTCTCACACACTTACAGGTGGGGGTGTAAAATGGTACATACCCCTACGGAAGTTGATTTAGCAGTAACTATCAAAATTACAAACGTGTGGAAATTTTAACCTATCAAAAATACTTCTAGGAATTTATTCTACAGACATACTTAATTTATGTAAATATATAAATGTATAAGTTATTCTTAGAGGATTTTTCTTATAATAACAAGAGACTGGAAACAACCTACATATTCATCAATGAAGGATTGGTTAAATAAATTATATAATTTATAGTGGATTATGTGCAGCCATTAAAAGAAACAAAGAGGAAAATATATACATGTAGGAAGTAGTATGTTTACTCTTTTGTACCTTGTAAATGGATTATTATTTATGCAATACATTAAATAAAATCAAAATTGTTTAAAAAATAGAAATTGAATAGTAGGTTTTGAACTGAAAACACACACACACACACATTAGTGTGTGGCTAATGGGATAGGAAGGCAAGAAGTGAGAAGTCCTGCACTGGGGAGGGAGATACACAGGGCATCCACTGGTATGTCTGGGGAGCCTGTGACTTGGGGTGACTCACTGGAAATTTTTATCCACTTTTGCAAGAGGATATATCATGTGTGTTAATCACGTTTTTTGACAGGAGAAGCCACAGTATGTATTTCCACTCCTAACGTCCTGCATTTAGATAATCCCAGACAGCATTTTACAAACTGAGTGCCAATAAACTATTTAAGTCACTAGAGAAATATGGCAAACTTTGAAATGAGAAACTGATTCTGATGTCACAAAGAATAGACTTAAAATGCCTTACTATAAAACTATGAAATTTCCCAGCTAATTGAATCTATCTTGGATACTTAGTAAAGAACAAACTCATTTAATTAACACATTTTGGGATGATAGAATGCAGTCCCCTAAAATAGTGGATCTCAGAATACCCTGTACTCTTTAATACAGGAAATTCTAGAGGAGCAAAGCAGACCTTATATAATCCTTATGCAGTCTCGCATCTAGCAGGTGAGCCACAAATATGTTTAAAATTAAGCTATCTCTATTGCTTAAGGAGGTATCAATTAAAAGAATGAATAAATGCATGAAGTAATTAAAATGTTTCCCTTAGAGATCCATCACCAGAGCCCTTGAATCCATGCTTAAATTTCTGTCTTATCAAGTTCTCCTTTGACAGCCTCAACAAAACAGAATTTGAAAGAGAGTAGGAAATCATTACATGTCTAGGATTAAAGTCTCTGAATTATTAAGGTTTATTGGGTGCTCATTCCATGGTGAACCACACTTGTGCTGTATATGGAATAAGTAAGTTCTCCATTTAAACAAGTAAGAAATTTAAAAAATGGTGTACATGTTCTCATTTAGGTTAATAAACCATATGATAGTTACATAAAGGATTCAGCAAAAGAACACTGCTCCTCACAGCTTTGGTATTTTCATCAAGCTACTCTGCCAAGAGAACGTTCGAGTATACTTAGTCCCAAGCTGTTTCTGCGATATAAAACCAGCCAGCTGTTTGGCCATGTTGTGTGCAGCTTCCTTCCATCTTCTTTTTCTCCCCTACTCTCTTTCAAAATAAATCATAACAGTGGATAGGATATTTCCACTGGCACAATGCTGTGTAATTCCAAGTCCACTGGATAGTTTAGCATACTTCTTGATTTCCTATGGGGCGACAACTGGGGGGTGTCTATCTTCAAGGAAGATGAAAAGTATCAGTCCCTAAGCCCACCACTGGCTTGCTGTGAGGCCCTGGGAAAACTGTGGCAGTCTAGTGTCTTCTGATATGTTTTCATTATACACATGTTGGTGGGTGTTGGTTCACGCTGTCACAGGAAATCATTCCAACTGAATATATTAGTCTATGCTTGTTAATCTTTTTTTTTTTTCTTAGATTTTCGAAATTACCCCCTTCTTTAAAATTAGCTTTTACAAACAGATACAGGGGAAAAAGAAAAATAAGCAATCTCATGAGAAAGATTCCTTTCTGTGACCAAATGAGTAAATCAATATAACACTCTACCCATCCAAATAACTTGTTTTGTTTTGTGTAAGCATACTGTGTAAACCATGTTTCCCTTGTAGATGGAGAAGACTTCTGTGACTTTATGGGTTTTTTTGTTATTAGAATGCAGTTTAAAATAGTTTATGCAGCAAACAATATTTCTAGTGTGGATAACTGCATCTTATTATTATGCTTATATATATATATAACTATAACTGCTTTAGATCCTTGAGCTATAGTCCTAATACCTACCCCAATGACACAAGTTTGTTGAGTGAATGGATCTATGGAAGAATGAAGTCTGCTTAAGGATCTTTAATAATATCAGAAATTTTGAAATGAATAGTAGAAGTGGATGGAGTTTACAAGTTGCTGTTCTTTTAAAATATTTTAAAATATCATTTGAATTATCAATCTTTGAGAGCATACCTGTGAGACAGGTCTAACAACCTGAAAGTAAGGTGACCCCAGGAGATAGAACAATAAAGTCCATACATGTAGATGAGATTAACTACCTGTACATGTGTCCAAAGAACCTGCATATAAATGAGTGGCTGAGATATCTGGGGCCCTCTTAAATCCAATAATGCTTAATATGATATTATTTCAAAGAGAGAAAGTTAGATTATGATGATAACTTTGAAAGCTGAACCTAATCACTTTCATTTTAATCTGTGCAAAAGTGTATATTAGGAACAGAAGGATGGGCTGTATGAAAAAGTGTATACTAGGAATAGAGGGAACGGGGACAGTGCAAAAATTTGTCATTGTCTTTCTAGCAAAGGACAAAGTCTTTGGCTCTGCCTCTGGCTGGCCTTTAGGAATCTTTTGGTCTACTCTTCCACTGGCCTCTTATTCCACTGAGCTTCCTCCAGTCTACTGAAACTGCTCTTTGGAAGGTCACCAATGTCCATCCCATTACTAACTAGTATGACCATTTCTCAGAATTCACCTCACTTGATCTACATGCAGCATCTGAAACAGCTGATAACGTCACTGGTTTCCAGGGTACAACACTGTCTTTGTTTTCTTCCTACCTCACTGGCTACCTCTTCATGATCACCTTTGCCACTATCTTCTCTCCTTCCTAACTTGCTAATATTGGAGTGCACCAGTGCTCAGTCCTTGGCCTCCTTTTCTGCTGTATCTGCACTTATCTCTTAGTGATATCACCAAAGCTCATGATTTTAAATACCATCTATATGGATGCTTTCTACACTTAAATCCCTAGGCCTGATATCTCTCTTGAAGATCAGAATGTAAAACTACCTATTTGATAAATTTACTTGACTACCATGTAGACATCTAAAACTTAACACATCTCAAACTAAGGCCCTGCTTTTCAGCCCCACAGTTTTCCATTCTCACTAAATAGCAATTTCATCCTTCCAGCTACTCAGGGCCAACAATTTGGAGTCATGCTTGACTCTTCTCATTTTATTTCATACTACATACAATCTGTCTACAAATCCCCCTGACTCAACCTTCAAAATTTACCCAGCAACCAACCACTTCTCACAACCTGCACTAAAACCGTCTTGGCCCAAGCTTTCATCATAGTCCACCTGGGTCACTACAATAGCCTCCCAATGAGTCTTTCCGCTACCATCTGTACATCCCTAGCATTTATTTTCAACACAACAGCTAAATATTTAAAATACGACTCAGGTCATGCCACACTGTTCCTTAAAACCTTCCAGGGCTATTCTATCCCATTCCCAATAAAAACTAAAACCTCTACAATGAACTACGAGACCCTAGATCATCTGTAACCTCTACCACTAGTGCCAAAAGAAAGAACAATTTTCTGATTTCTTTTCCTAATCTCACCGTCCTATACAGTGTTCCAGCCAGGCGGCCATCTTAGTTAGAAGATGCAGGCAGGCTTTTACCTCAGAGCTTTGCACTTGGGGTTTCGTTGTCTGTAATGTTTTCCTCCCAGATATGGCAATGCTCATTTCCTCACCTCCTTCAAGCCTTGATTAGATGATGACTTTTCAATGAGTCCTTCCATGACTATCTATTCATAGTGTAAATGCTACCCTGGCACTCATATTCCATTACCTGCTTCATTTTTCTCCATAGTTAACGTTATACTTGTCTTGTAACATACAACTTAGATGATTTAACTTATTTACCTTTTTTATGGTTTCTCTACCAACTAGAACATAAGCCCCAAGAGTTTAGGAATTTTGATGTTTTATTCACTGATATAATTCCCAGCAATAGGACGGTGTCTGGTAAAAATAAAGTGTTAAGTACAAATTTTTGAATAAATGAAACAATTCTTAAATATTAATGAATTCAACTAACCTTCTACCTAAAAAGCAATTTCATAGAGTAATTGGTAAGATTTTTGTCTGTTATTCTATAAGTACATTTTTGAGTGTGCTAGTTCCACAAAGTGAAATTAAAAAAGTTAGTAATCATTCATATCATTTTCCACCCAAGCATTTTGAGTCAAGATGATTTAGAGAATATTAGGAAATTTACAACTTTGATCCATGACTTCCTTATATTCAATCCTACTATGTTTGTCAATATTTATTAAATGTTGATTAACTTTATTCTCTATTACACCAGTTTCATTTTGACAATTTTCAACTGAGGAGAATTACATAAGACATGGAGGCATAAGACATTGTATTTAAACTTAAGAACTATTCAACTTAATTTTTTTAACCAGAGTGAATTGGACCTTATCCATTGGTTAGTTCCTTCTTTGGGCATATCATGTCCTGACTATTACATTGTCCAACCCATAAATTTGATACATCATTATTTACAAAAGAATCAATGACATAACAATAAAATATATTAGAATTATAGACTAGGCTCCTTTAACCCCATGGGCATTTAACAACTATCGATAAGGCTAATTAACAGTTATAGAGTACTTGGTTTCTAGAGGAAAACTTTTTACTAAGTGTATTATCGTCTTTAGGGATTATCAGTAATTTTATTACATGTAACTAAATAGTAATTGAAAAATGACTTTACATTTTCAGAAAGGTTTTACTGCACTTTTAAAAATCTTTAAATTAATGCAATATTAGAATTTTTTAAATGTTATAAAAATGTGAAAATGTATAAATATATGGGACAATAAATGCATAGGTAGTAAAATTATATATTGGGTAAACAATAAAAATTGCATAATGTCATTTATAACCTGAGACAATAAAACATTTAATATTTAAAATTTAGGAAGAGAGATTTCTCTATCTTCCAATATTCTTTAGTGACTTACTGAGCAACTGGATATTAGGGAATCATTTTTTCCAATCCATCATTTCCAGTTAGATCAGGCACAGTTTACTTGAAGTCCCCTTTCCATTTTCCTTTCCCTTCCATATTTTGTCACTTACTGTGACTACTGGCTATCATTTTTATGATTATTTTCATCAGTTCAAATACTGTGCATTTGCAATTCCTAAAAATGAGGCACTCTGGTGATTTCAATAATGTGTTTATCTCTTAAGCTTTATCTCTGGTTCCTCTCCATATTCCAATATTTCTCACTCATTCAGCTGCTTATTCATTCAAAAATATTTATTGGATGTCTACTATTTTCCAGGTCACTGAATCATTTTCACTTCTCCTTTTATCCATAGTCTATCTCATCTCTGTGCCTCTTCCTCAAACATATTCTTTGTCTCCCCACTGCCATTGCAGGGATATACTTTAAACATCTTTCAGGTTTCAGCTGAGAAGAAAATTCCTACCTTTCGTAAATATCTTCAGGCTAAGTCTAAGAACTCATGCTATGATTTGTCCAAGTTCCTGTGACCCTCCTCTATTACCATTGCCTGTTTATTTGCTGGTATCTGTTACTAGAGTGTAAATTCAATGAGAGTAGGAAAGTTGTCTCATCTACATATACTCTCAGTACTTAACATGAGTAACACATGGTAGAGTCTCAATAACTATTTAATTAACTCATTCCTCAATAAAACATTCATACTTTGCATATAGTGTAAAACCTTTAAAAGTGACTTTGTATGTATTTTAAACTGTATCTATATTTTTAATTTCAAATTCAGGAAGTACATCATGAATTTTAACACATTTCATTTACCATAATGTAACAAATCTCTCTACAGTTGCAAAGGTTTTAGTACTTGCAAAAGGACGTTATATGTGTATCCCTGTAGTGTCAGTATTTGGATAAAGCAACTAAAAATTATTTAAGACACAAGCAGAGCCAATCCGAAGAGAAAAATAATGGGGTATACTTGTATAAATGGATGTATCCCTTCAGGTGCTTCAGTATTCCTACTAAACAGAACTAAAATGACCTTATTTTTATGTAGAGTGTAAAGCACGGAATTAGAGTATGAAAGGTTTTTAATAACTAGCCCACTGTTACTAGAAGTTTACCAGCCCAACCAAAGCAACTACTCTCACGTGGCTGATGACTGCTGAGCTGCTTGAAAAGTAATGCTTTAATACATAAAATGTCAAGGACTGTGTATGTCCTTAACTTCCTTAACTAATACAAGAATACAAGGAAATGTAAGCTTAATGACCAGTTTAGCAAATATGACTGTACCAATGACAACTCTACCCCTGGGGTTAGTCTTAACAGATCTTTCACTCTCCCATAAGACAATATTTTGCTTTTGACACCTACTTGGTTCCAATTGCCCCTGAAACTTAAATTGCTTTTCTCCTGTTCTTTAGAATGAAAATTCTTGCATTTGTCATATCTTGATAAAACTTTGCC
This sequence comes from Trichechus manatus latirostris, assembly GCF_000243295.1. Lineage (NCBI taxonomy): Eukaryota > Metazoa > Chordata > Mammalia > Sirenia > Trichechidae > Trichechus > Trichechus manatus. The sequence goes on from NW_004443938.1 coordinate 45,299,587, forward strand.
TTCCATGAGATATTTAAACAGATTCTTCATTGTCAAAGCAATAATCATTAATAAATCGCAGCATAATAAGAAAATCAGCTTTTCAAAGTGTATTTGTCATCCAAAGTTTTTTTTTTTCCTTCTACTGAAGCTAGTTAAAATAATGTGCCTCAAATGTTTCTGTCATTTCTCTGCTAGTCAAAGTCTTAAGTGGCTAGCATGCATGTAAATTCTAATTTAAGGAAATAAGATTTGTTTTCTCCCTCTTTATCTTTTATTTTGTATCAGAGTTAGTTGCACCATTTCTTTGTACCAATAGCAGATTCTATGTGGCAGTGCTTTCTAACTCCTCTGGAACTACCCAAGACATAGAAGAGCTAAGCTTTTTGTATGATCAAAAAATAGAAGCGAAGTCTCAGCTGCTTTAGGAGCTTCAATTTTCTTAAAGTCTCAAAATTGGTATTGTCCTTCTTTTCCAAAAGCTTCTGGTGGTCTTGCCTCATACAGCTCAAAACAATCCAGCAAAGCATTTATTTCTAAGCTCCTTGTTCAAGATGAGCTTAGGTTAGTTTCAACTGAAACAAGCCCAGATAAGTGGTCAATAATCCATCATAATTGAATGCAAGATCTTGGTATCATTCCCTTTGGTCATGATGTATAACCTTTTATAGAATGGCAACTAAGTGTCAGAAATTTTCAAAGAGAGAAAAACATTATTAAGTGCAAATCTCAACCCCCATCCCATTTTTGCTCTGAATGGAACTTGACATAGAAGAGCTCATTTCTCCATTTTTAATTTTTTCAAATAATAATGAAAAATACTCCAAGTTGAAATTCTTATCACTGTGTTTTTCTTTTTTCCAGTTAAAGTATATAATGTCTACATTCTAGTTAAAGTATATAATATTATAAAGTATATAATACCTAGATAAAAGAAGAATTGTCAAAATATGTTTTCTAAATCTTTTGGGGTAACTTCTCATTGAAATTTTTATCAAATGCAAATATCATTGCTAAATTTTCATGCTGTCATGCTAAGGGGTACAGTCATCATCTGAAATTCAGAACCAGGAAAGAATCTAACAGAAGCAGCTTCAGAGCAAGTCATGTGGGTAAATCACCAAAAGGACAGTTCGCTCACTCTCCTCACACATTTGCATTGCTCCAAATTTTGTTTTTGGTGTACCTCAACCAGAGATAGCCTAAGACAATAGAATCATTAGTCATCCATTCCAACTCCATATCTATTTCAGAAAATCCTCCACAATACACAAAAGCTTGCACATAAAAACAATACCTGTTCTTATTGAACACTTACTAGGTGCAAGACACTCTTGCAGGTGAGCTAAATGTAATAACTCATATAGTATTAACTCATTTTAGTGCTACAACAACCTCATGAAGTAGGTGTTATATTTATTTCCGTTTCGCAAGAGAAAACAGACATTAAAATTTTAAGAAAATAGCTAAGTTCATACAGTTAGGATGTGTTCCAGTTCTAGTCAGATTTTTTTGACTGTTCTCATCTCATCACTACACTACCTCACGGAGCATTTGTTGAATAAATAATAGCTGGTGTTCCTAGGCATTATTTGAAGATTTCTAGTGACAAAAACTTCACCACTGGTTCCTATTCCATGTACCCCTTCCTCCATTCCTTTCTCCTTACTTGCTTCCATTCCCATCCTGGCTACGACTTACTCTGGTATTTTAACTCCATTTCCTGTTTATTGTCCTGCTCTTGCTCCTCTGGAATTATCTTTAATCTTTGACTTCGCTAGCTCTTGGCTTTTCTTCATGAATTCGGGTCAGATTTGTCCTAGTATTTCTATCCATTCTAGACTTCTAGGATAGACTGCTTACCATACTCCAGATCACAACTCAGGACCAATCACCAGATCAGAAGGGGCCTTGGCCTTCTGGGAAGGGGTAGGTGTGAGGAAAATGAGAGCATTAAGGATCACTAAACCAAGGGTTACTTCCAGACCAATAATACCTCCTGGCATTGATTCATATTAGTAGACCCTCTTGGTGATTCAAGGCAAAGCCCTATGTACTGATCAAAACCACAACTAGAACATGTTTATGAATCAAGGGCTAAGCTATCAACTACACAGGAAAGAACCAACGACCCTTAAGTCTTACTAACAGAATAATAAATGAAATTGGTTATAACAGTTTTAGTACTTAAGTATTTTAGTAAGTAAAATAATGGTGTACAAAAAAAAAGAATTTGTAGTTTATGGTAAATTCTACTGAGCAGAAAAGTACTAAAACCCTTAAATTTTAGGAAGAAAGGGAAAATAATATGTTAATATCAAACATAAATACATATAAGAGTAACATGTCCTTTTATAACGTGGAGAGCTGTTAGAAAAAATCCTGAATAGGAAAAAAAGCAACTGAGAGTACAATGACCTACATTGGTAAGACAGGACAGTCAGTACACTTGAAAAACATATAATAACAGCACAAATGAAAACTTAAGCAACATTTTCCTGTTTTGTTTTCAGTCCCCGTGTGGGAACACTTGTTTAGAATTAAAATAAAATCTTGGAGCAGGAGGTCTAAATACAGAGCCAGATCCTGTGTCATTAGATTGGAACAAAACCTAGATGTGTACTCATAAAAAAAATTCAGTCTCTCATTCTTTGTCTCAAGGGTTCCCCAGAGAGAATTTTTTTTTTTTTTTTGGAAGCATTGGATTTTGCAAGTATATAAATGAAAAGCTGTGTAGATACATTATTTTAAGCTTTTCTATTTGCATAGAAGCACCAGTTTAGTGTGGCTGTTGGCAATCTTAACTGATTTAATGTTCAGAAAGGTTCAACCTCAAACCCCAAAATGTCAGAGACTTTAAATTATGGAGTCATAGTAATATTCAGAAAAGAGTTTGATAATAGACATGAACTCCCCAAGACTGAACATGTATCACAGGCTAGCTATATTTCTAATATCCCTAACAATATGGAGATTGACAGACTAGGGCCCCTAAGGTAACTATCCATATAACTCCACCCTCTGACACTGGTCTACCAACTCCCTATTCTTGCCAACACAGGGAAAGGCTCATTTTCTGAATGATCCCTTCATTTGTCACCTTTTGCTCATTTTTGTTTCCACCTTATTAATGTTTTGGTGCCTTCTTCCATGTCTTTACTTCTTTTCCACCCCCCGTTTTTATTTTTTACTCTTGTCCTACTTAATTTCATTGCATCTTTACCGTGAAACTGTATATCTACAGCTGATCTAATATCTATGCTTTCCACTGAAATCCTGTGTACTCTAACTGTATCTCCTAGACTAGCTTTCTAACAGGAAACTGTAGGTCTCATCTCTCTAATCTTATGATTTTTCACTGCACAAAGAGTAAAAAAAAATTTTTTTGAAAATGTGTTTTTTTTCCCCAACATGAAATTTGATACTTGCATAACTAATGAGTTTTCATTTCAGTGAGTTTATAAATCTGGGTACCAATGAGTGCATGCAAACTTATAAGTCTCTTTTTACCTGTACGCTTCTCAGATTTTGGCTATGCCTGTGTGCCTGAAGCTTTGTATAATCATGTGTGTAAGCGTGTGTGTTTGTGTGTATAATCAGAATGTTTAAGAGCATATACTTTGGAGACAGGCTACTTGGGTTCAAAGTGGCTGTGCCATTTACTACCTGTGTGACTTTGGACAATTTAATCATTCTATGCCTCGGTTTCCTCTGTAAAGCCAGATAATAATAATGCTATTTTATAGAGCTGTTTGATGGATTGTTGTTGTTGTTGTGTGAGGCCGAGTGTGAAACGATTAGAATAATGCCTACCACACAGAAAAAACTATTAAATGTTACTTGTTATTGTTATTCTTGAGCAAATAAGTAAAACAATACAATTGACTGTTACAGTAGTCACCTTTTACCAACTTGGACAGCCCCAGACATGAGCAGCAGTGATGAGTTTCCACCCATGATAGAGAGGTGATTCTGGAAATGTTAAAGAGGCTGAGCACCAATGAGAGAAAGAGAGAGAGAGAGAGGACATGCTCCTATGTTTGCTTTCTTATCCAGATCCAATTTCCCCACAGCAATTAAGAGAAAGTAGTATCAGAGGACTTCTTAGTCCAAACTTCCTCTAGATCCATGCCGGGGCTATTGATCTGGGGATGGCTTATGTTCCCAACCCCTGACACAATGACTTTAAGGGCTGAACTCGAGTAAACAACCAAGTACCAATACAAGGGCTACAGGAATAGAAGGTTATAGAGTTATTGACATCTGAGTAGTTGTTTGTGAGAAGAGAAAGACCAAAAAAAAAAAAAAGAATGAGGTGACAAGAGGCCCTCTTTAAATTCGACTTCATACTTCAGATTTTGTTGGAGCCACTAGTTTTGCAGCTCATCACTATGACGTACACTAGATATTTCTCAAAAACATCAAGGCATTAAAAAAGTGTTTCACTGAGGAGGTTTGGTGTTAATTTTACATGCTTATAGAATAACAACAACAAATACGATATATGTCAAGAGTATCCTAAGTTCACCCACCATTATTCTGTACAGGGTTGGATCACAATCATTTATTTACTAGGTTTGTAGGATTTTGGCTCTGTGCACTTTTGACATCTGTACAGCACCAGCAGATCTCTAGTCCCTTCAAAGAAACAGCATGCTCAAAGGGACCTCTCCTCCCACACAACTAGGAGATGAAGTTTTCCGAAGATTTACTGAGTACACAGTGTTCTTGTTCCTTTGCTAGATTCAGACTAATAACCGTCCACAGGAAGCTGCAGGGATGTGCCCTCAAAAGAGCTCAGATGCATCTTGTGTTGTTGCTTAGCTGGTGGGGGTTGGGAGTAAGATGAAGCCAGGGCCTCATTTTCGGCAGAAACCCATGTAGAATAATTAATATTTAGAAACACTAAAACTTGAGAAAAATGAATAAACAACTGCTTAGAGGTTGTGGATTATTATTGTAAGTTATTAGTCTAAAGTGGACTTTGTTTCCTAACATATCTTTTCTCTTTCCTCTTGACAAACACAGCATCAATGAAAGGTAAAGGGAATAAAACATTTAATCAATTATCCAGGGGCCAGGGCCGAATTGCTTTCTGTTACACATTCACCGCCAAGTTCACAGAATCAGGTTTGTTTTCAATTCTTTGCAATATGCTTTCCCGGAAGAATTTATAACAGGCTGTTTAGGCACTGTTCCCTTTTCTATTAATGACAAAAATGCAACTGTTCCTCCTTAGTAAAGAGAAAAGGAGTAAAATTAGGAAAATTGTTATAAATGTTGCTGTTGGGCTTAAGATTTTTTGTTTGTTTTCATTCCAAACTGGCTCCAATGAGAAAACGCAACAAAACTGTCCCTTTTTTCTCTCTCACCATGCTTATTTCTAAAATAAGAAGGTAACATTAATCACTTCATTGAGATAGCTTATAACAACAAAACTCATTGTGGTTAAGTCGATTCCAACCCGTATCAGCCCTACAGGACAGAGTAGAACGGCCCCATAGGATTTCCAAGGAGCAGCTGGTGGATTCGAACTGCCGACCTTTTGGTTAGCAGCTGTAGCTCTTAACCACTGTACCACCAGGGCCCCTTAGAGCAATGACACCTATCAAAAATGAATATAAGCATATGTATAACTATCTGATATTGCTTTTGTAGTTCTAAAAGCTGAGAAGTTGGTTCCTTGAAAAAGAGGTATTCTGTTCAGTCCTGTAAGTATTCACCTAGTCCCTGGGTGGCACAAACGGTTAAGTGCTCAACCACTGGCTGAAAGGTTGGCAGTTTGAACCCACCCAGAGGTGCCTTGGAGGACAGGCCTGGTGATCTGCTTCCAAAAGATTTCAGCCTTTAAACCGTTACGGAGCAGCTCCACTCTGCACACATGGGGTCGCCATGAGTCAGAATCCACTCAGTGGCAACTAAGAGCAACAACAACAGTGAATAGTCTCTCCCCGGAATGCAATGCTTCCAATATCTCCATTTCTAAAAATTACTTTTTCTCTCCCATCTCAGGCTTCTCTGTAGCTTTCCTCTAGGACTTCCACATCTCACCTCTATCAGCATCACTATCATCTTCAATCTCTCTCTATCTGATGAGGTGCTAATACACACACAGGCCTCTTAATAGATGTATTTCCATATTAGCTATCTAGGCATGGTAGGCTTTTGAGAAATAGAAATGTGAATCTCTACACTCCTGTTTGGAGGCAGCCCCAGTGGGCTCTATTACCCATGTGGAGAGATGATGTAAAGACTTCTCTTAACCAAATCATCTCACCCCACAGCACAGGGCTGGAGAACACAATGGCCAAGCTCCAAGCTTGGCCCACCTTTACTTACAAGGAACTGAGTGCATCCCTAGAGACCTGGTTTGGAAAAGTCTTAAGCCTATGACTGGCATTGGTATGAGCGGGGGTTTTTTGTGGGTTATTCTGAAAATCCGATCTAAATATTCAGTCCCTTCTTTGACTTCATTCCTGACAGTTTACTTCTTTTTTCTGTTTCTAATTCTTTTTTTCTCTATCATAAGTGAGCTCTTTCATTGGAATATCTCATTACCTTACTATTTTCCAATAAGGTACTTCAACTGAAATAATCGTTCCTCTTAATTGCTACATCTATACCCCTGATTCTTTTTAAATTCCTTACTGAGTCTCTGAGGTGTTTTTTGTTTTGTTTTTAATAAAATAACTTCTTCTTAATTCCAAGATATTCATCACTCTGTCTTTACCTGGATCCTTTCTCCTATGTTTATATATATATCCCTAGTTTCTTCCAGCTGTATATTTGAGAAATGACACAATGACAATGACAAAGACAGAAAAAAATATTCTCCTATGACATAAACATCATTGACAATTTATACAATCTGTATAGAAGTACACACATACCACCAACAATCCTGTTTCTTCCTCAAGTAAAAATACAAATATGTTTGAGGGTCAACAAACTAAAAAGCAATTTTAAAATAAGCATCATCCAATTTATGCATTGATTTATACATCCAAATGAGTATTGCCCTTCCAAAATAATTATTTTGGGGTGCTCTATTTATAACAATACTGCTATCTCTATAACCATCTTATTGTTGTTGTTCTTGTTATGTGCTGTTGAGTCAATTCTGACTCATAGTGACCCTGTAGGTCAGAGAAGAACTGCACCACAGGGTTTCTAGAGAGGGGCTGGTAGATTCTAACTGCTGACCTTTTGGTTAGCAGCTGAGCTCTTAGCCACTGTGCCACCAGGGCTCCTGAATATAATATGTTATACTATTAAACTTTTTCAGAGCAAGTCTCGAGATTCGGAAGTTAACCTTCAGATTTTATTTCAAGAATGCACCTTGTGGACCCAAATTGTGATAGGTCCTTGATTATACATTTCTGATCTCATATGACAATTTTTAATATGGATCCTGACAGACATAAAACAATATACATTAGTTTGTTTTTGTTTAATGCGTACCAAAGCTTAGGCTTCTCCACACCTTGACTGGAAAACTATGGTTAAATTCTTCTTTATGGGCCCAGAGCCCCTCCCCCTGACACTTTTTATTTAATAGCACTTTCTTTTTCTTAGGAAACAAATGGGATTAGCAAACTGTCAGTTTATTGTATAAATCACACCAAGGTCTGAGTGCACATTTCTCAAAAGATTATTTTCACATCCTTCAACAAAGAGAGTATGTAATGCTTATAATGTTCTTGCGAGAAATCTCTCTGCCCAAAACTGTGTGTGTTTGTTCTTTGATTTAACTGGTTTTACCTCATCTCTCTGACCTCCAAAGGTTGCAGTGCCCCAGGGCTCAGTTCTAGGACTTTTTCTCTTTTTGGTCTTCATGAACTTCCTTGGAGATCTCTTTCAGTCTGCTGGCTTTAAACACCATCTTTATGTTAAATATTCTCAAATGCATATATTTAAGAAGTATATCTCACCTGAACTCTAGATTATTGTATCTAACTGCTAATCAACCTCTCCACAATGTCTAATAGACATCTCAAGCTTAATACATCCAAAACTGAATTCCTGCTCTTTTCTGTCAAAATATGCTACACCCACAGTCTTCCCCAACCCACTTAATGGCAGCTCAATCCTTCCAGTTGTTCAAGCCAAAAAACCATGGACACATCCTTTACTCATCTCCTTCTCTCACATCTTGTGGAAAATCCATCAGCAAATCCGCTTGGCTAAGCCAATCTGTCAGGAAATCCAATTGGTTCTACTTTAAAAATATATTTTATATTCAGCCACTTCTCACCACCTTCATTGCAACCACCATGCTCTAAGCCATCATTATTTATCCCCTGAATTACTGCAAAAGCCTTTTAGCCAGTCTTCTGCTTCCACCCTTCTCTCCTATGCTTTAATCTCAACCCAGCCAGGTAGGATAAGAGGGGTAAAGGAAGTGGGAAAAAGGAATGACTGCTAATATGTATTAATTTCTTTTAGGAATGTTGAAAATGCTCTAAAATCACATTGTTGTGATGGTTGCACAGTTATGCAAATACACTAATAATCATTGAACGGTACACTTTAAATGGGTAAATTTTAGGGCAGGTGAAATACATCTCAGTAAAATTGTAAGAAAAAAAAAAAAAAGAACTGTAAAGAATCTGAGATTTTTACCCTATTAGTAAACTAACAAGTTAGCCTACCACTGTTTCATGGATGCTGGTAGAACATATGAGACTTCTACATCAGAGAAAAAGGACTTTATTACTCATAGCCCAGGAAGCAGCATGAACATCAGCATATTTGATGCCAGATCCCTGAGTGTCACTTCCCCCAGGAAGATACGGACAAGGTCAGCTGACACTCGCATTCTCAATGGGTTGTGCTAGAGAAAAGGTACTCTAAGTTTAGGATACCTGAATCTTTTATTATGGGCAGTAAACATGCCTGCCCCTGCCCTGGTGGGAGGCACCATTTCTATCTTCCAAGACTGTAAGCAAACCTGCCCTTTGCTTCAAAGGGAGACACTTTTTCTACCTTTCAAGGTTGTTGACTCTACAGACACCCTTGAAAAGACAGTCTGGGACAAAAATAATCAATGCCTCTGGTTTCAAAAGTTATAACCATTTGCAAAAGTTATCTGAATTTAGGTCTCAATCTCTTCGTTCAATTCCCACAAACACACAAAATTACAAATGTTAGCATAAGCTCTATTAGGGAGAAATTGGGAAGTAAAGTTTGACTATAATCCTGCTTCTCAGGGCTCTATCTAGTGATATAGCCTCCCATAGATTCCTCAAGGTGTGAAGCAAACAACTGCATGAGGGCTTTCTGGGTCATTTTTCTCTGGATTTTCATTTTGGACCACAAATATTAGTATGTCTATGTTTGTGATAATAAGCACATTTACACACTGAAGCTGCCCAGAATGAAACCAGTAATGTAAGGGAGACACAGAAGTCTATACTGGACTTCTATCCCAGGAAGAAACATTCGGTGTACCAGAAATAAATTCTAAGACCTTTCAAAAACCACTTTATAAATGTTGATTGTATAAGTGACATTAGGAAAATAAATCCATTTTCCATTAATATCCTGTTAATTATTTACAAATTATCTGTTGATATGATGGAAGATTTACGCAGATTTAAGCCTACAGTTTTCATAGAACATTTAGCTACATACACGTAGAGCTTAATTGGCCTAGGGAGCTTATAAATTATGTTTAGGTTGGGAAATACTAAAATAATATTTAGTGATTTTTTCCCACATAACTTTAAGTGTTAAGTATAATTTCAGCAATAGAAATCATAATCATTAGTAATAATCACAAATTTGATTTTTTGCATGCTGGACCAGGCAGTGAAGCAGTAATCAAGATACCTCTCCAGGGGTCTCTGGGTGCAAATGCTTAACACATTTGGCTGCTAAACTAAAGATTGGAGAAGAAAGTCCAAGTGATCTACTTCCAAAAATACAGCCATTAAAAACACTATGGACCTCCACAGACTGAGTCCAGTACAACTAGATGATGCCCAGCTTCCATCACTGACTGCTCTGACAGGGATCACAACAGAGGGTCCCGGACAGAGCTGAAGAAAAATGCAGAACAAAACTCTAACTCACAAACAAACACCAGACTTACTGGCCTGACAGAGACTGGAGAAACACCGAGAATATGGCCCCTGGACACTCTTTTAGCTCAGTAATGAAGTCACTCCCAAGGTTCACCGTCCAGCCAAAGATTAGACAGCCCCATAAAACAAAACGAGACTAATGGGGCACAACAGTCCAGGGACAAAGACTAGAAGGCAGGAGGGAGCAGAAAAGCTGGTAATAGGGAACCCAAGGTTGAGAAGGGACAGTGTTGACTTGTGGGGTTGTTAACCATTGTCATAAAACAATATGTGTACTAACTGTTTAATGAGAAACTATTTGTTCCGAAAACCTTCATCTAAAGTACAATTAAAAAAACACTATGGAGCACAGGTTTGCTCTGACACACATGGGGTTACCATGAGTCAGAATCGACGAGACAGTAAACAGTCCCCTTATCTCAACTGAAGTGATTATTTCAGAAAAGAGTTGAGAGTTTAGGGAAGTAAAAAATCTTTAATAGCTCAATGCTTCAGAACATTGACTCAGGTTAATTTTAATTGTAATTTCAAAATATGTTGTTTACAACTTGATATTGCCTTATAATTTATCTGATCCTTTTCTAAACTTTTCAGAGGCTATCAATATAATTAAATTCTTAAAATCCATGTATAATGGTATTATAAGGTCTAACCAGAGCATCACTAATGAGATGATTTTTTTTAAAGCATATAATTTCCAGATTTGAGGTTATTTATCAGCACCTTCTTCTATAGCTTCCAGCTGTTACTTCAGGTGTCATTAAACTTTGCCAGTTCTGATATGTAAAATTTTGGGAGATGTTTGGAGTAGCAGACGTACCATGGAAACTATATGATAATCTAAGATATGACTAGATACAAGTAGAAGGGAAAGTTGTTAATCCACCAGAACAGCTCATACTAAATTAAAATATTCAAATTAAATCAAAATACAATGGTAAACAATAGCATCAAGAGGGTTTGCAATAACAATTGAAAGCATATTTGCAGAAGGCTATGTGGTCCTCAAAGAAATAGTAAATATTATTCTCATCAAACTGCTAAATCTACCAGTTTAACAGCCTAGAAGACAAACATCCTGAAACGGAATAGGCACAGTAATGAGGTTGATTCATTTATTTTTATAAGCATTCTGTAAATAATTATTTCTGAAAATAAGTCTCAGGCCCGCCATCGGTGAGGGACAATGGGAAGGAGGTCTTTGTCTTGTGCTCAGGAGGGGCCTCTAGACTAACATATATCCCCACCCACTATTACCACACCACACTGTTCTGTGCAGTTTGGCTTCAGATATTGTTAATCATTTCAACATTCAAAAAGTCTTCTTGAAAAGTCCAGCTGAAGGGCCATAATGATTCATGTGGCTTACAAATATCATTGCCATTCAGAAGTTATATTTTATTAAAGGCACAAGGAAGTAGCATGAGAAGACAGGTGCATATGGATTCCTCTGCGGTACTCTCTTCTACATTTTCCTGCATATTTTGCCTTCACTTAAAGTCATAGCAAATGCAATAGCAAAAGGCTGTGTCGAATTTTAAGGGTACTAAATTTGCTTAAAGATTTTTCAGACAAATGGGAAGAGACATGCTGAAAAGTCCTAGAATGATATGGTGATAGAGGGTAGATAAGTGAGCAAGCCTTTAAACAAAATAGCACCAGAGGCAGAAATAAAGCCATTGGCAGGGAAGGCTCTGACTTCTAAAGCTATACAAATCTATCTAAACTCCAGACGTTTTATGGTATATTAATCAATATCCAAAGGAATACTGATGGCACAGTGGTTAAGCGCTTGGCTGCTAATTGAAAGGTCAGCAGTTTGAACCCACCAGAGGTGCCATGGGAAAAGAAAAAAAAAAAACCTGGAGATCTGTTCCCTTAAAGATTACAGCCTAGAAAACCCTATCAGGCAGTTCTACTCTGTCCTATAGGATCGCTATGAGTTGGAATTGACAACAGTAATGGGTCAGTCAATATCCTTTAATAAGCACTGAAACTGTTTCCTTTTCTTAATTTTGAATTTGAAATTCCAAAACATTTTTATTTACAAGAAATTATACATTTTACTTAGTCTGATCCTCATAAAACCCTGTAAGTTTGAAAATGTATTAGAGTCCAATCCTGCCAATTTTTACCTGTGGCAATGTTTCACGGAACAAAGCTTTTTATTTAACTTCGTTTGAATTTAGCTTTTCCTTTTTGATGTTGTTTTTTTTTAATGATATACTTAAAAAAAATTACAAATGATTACATTATGAATTCCCACTAACTGTTTAGAAATCCCAAAACATTTAAGACTAAACCTTCAACCTTATGTTACAGCACCATGACTCTAAAGTGCATGGAATTTTGTAAACTTAAATAATTTCTGTTGATTTTTTTTTGAACACATCGAAATATGCATCTGAGGGCATCCGGCTAGAATATCCTAAACCTGCACTGACAACTTTAAAAACGTTCTTGACATGTATGTTTCTCTTGCGGACCTTATAGTTTCTGATCATAAATAAAACTTCCATTTTTGTCATAAGAATACAGGAACTAGAAATTACACTTAAAAGTTTCTTATAATGGTCATATCACAGATGTAACTTAAGCCAATAGAAGGGATAGATAATTTTCTAGTAATTAAAACAATGAAAACTTCTATATTCCCTAAAAAGCAAAAAACCAAACCCGTTGCCGTCAAGTCGATTCCAACTCATAGTGACCCTACAGGAGAGAGTAGAACTGCCCCATAGGGTTTCCAAGGAGTGGCTGGTGGATTGGAACTGCCAACGTTCTGGTTAGCACTCGTAGCTCTTAACCACTGTGCCCCCAGACATATTTAATTATTGGTTATTTAATTATTGATTATTCACTCAATTCTGTGCCAGTGCTTGTCAAAATAAAAACATGTATGTATCATTTGACCTAGCAATTCCTTTTACCAGGATGATTTAAAGATATATTCATAGAAGAGCATACACATATTTGTACAAGATGTCCATTACAGCATTGCTTATAATCATGAAAAGCTGAAAGTATCTTAAAGGACCATCGTTGTGAAATAATTAAATAAGTTATAGAATACCTACAATTTAATAGAATACTATGCCCCAGTTAAAAAAGCATCAACAACAAGCTAAATCTACTAAAATGAAAAAAAAAAAGTCTGCAACATAATAGTGAAAAATCAAGTATAAACACCATGTAGATTCATTTGTGTAAACAAAGAACATAGTTTTATACATCCAAGTTTGTATATGCATAGAAAATATCTGAAAAGATATATCCTGAAATGTTAATATTTGTTAGCAGTGGAAAGAAAATGGGAGAAAAAGGACTCTTCTTTATTACTTAATATAATTTTGTACTCTTTATTTAATTGGTATTTTAAAAATATTTACTCAAAACTTTAAATATGTTAAACCACTTTTTGTGTCCTAAAGGAATTTTCATGATACATCCCTGTCTTAGTTATCTAGTGCTGCTGTAACAGAAATACCTCAAGTGGATGGCTTTAACAAACAGATTTATTCTCTCACAGTCTAGGAGGCTAAAAATCTGAAGTCGGGGTGCCAGCTCCAAGAGAAGGCTTTCTCTGTCTGTCAGCTCTGGGGAAAGGTCCTTGTTATCAATCTTCCCCTGCTCTAGGAGCTTCTCAGCACAGGGACCCCGAGTTCAAAGGATGTTCACCGCTCTGGCGCTGCTTTCTTGGTGGCATGAGTTTCCTCTGTCTCTCTGCTGGCTTCTCTCTTCTATATCTCAAAAGAGATTGACTCAAAATACAACCTAATCCAACCTAATCTTGTAGATTGAGTCCTGCCTCATTAACATAACTGCCTCTAATCCTGCCTCATTAACATCACAGAGGTAGGATTTGTAACACATAGGAAATTCAGATCAGATAACAAAATGGCGGACAATCATACAATACTGGGAATCATGGCCTAGCCAAGTTGATATACATTTTGGGGAGACACAATTCAATCCATAACAGTTCCTCACTCTCACATCACTTAAAAGGAGCAGAGAGCACATTTATGTCACTACTGATCCCTATTTCACTTCTTTAATTTTTTAGAGAGTTAAAAGCTACAAAACACTTTTCACAGCTTTCAGAGGTTATTCATCAGTCTTTGATTCTTAGAGTTTCTGATTCTGTATATTCTTGGCGTAGATTCTAGTCTATCAAAGTTTTCTCAAAGACAGTATCAGAATAGTTAGAAACAGATTTATAACAGATGAAATTCCAATTTTAAATGCCTTGAAATGGGCCTATAGCTGAACTACTTGTCTTTTTAACTGAACTAAAATAACTTGGTGCAGCTTTTGCATTAATTGGATGCATTCTATCATCTATGGTATCATAAAAAGTTGGAAGGTAGAAGAAAGAGGAAACTTAAACCAAAAAAGGCACACCTATGGTTACAGAGAAGTAGATACTATGAGGTTATAGGGACTGTGAGAATCAAAACCCGTTTTTATTTTTGCTTATTACTTCTAATCTTGTGCATTTTCCATTTGACCACAACCACTTCTGTAAGAAGAACATTCTTTTCCAGGATGTTGCCATGCAATAGGTTAATTCATTCATTCATCTATTTTGGGTATATTTTTACTTTCTTCATCTTGGCCTGCTGTTCACAACGCAGTTGACTCCATAATCAGATATTTAGCAGGGGGACACACTGATGTTCTTTCAAGATTAAGGCAAGTATATTTTAGTTACTGTTCTCATTATTATTATGTCAGTATCTCTTCCATATTATATGAAAAAATTTAAAGTATCCATTTTATATTATCCATGTGCTAATGCAAATTCACAGGCAAGTTGAAGGAGTTCACTTTGTGGCTAAGAACCTGGTTGTAGCATCACTCTGGGTTCAAATCCTGGCTCTTCCACTTACTAGCTGTATAACCCCAGAAGTTAATATTGACCATCGGTTTCCTCATTCATAAAATGGGAACAATAGTAGTACCAACTGCATGGAATTATTATGAAATTTTTTCGAATCAGGAGATGAAAGCACTAAGAAGTGTAGCTGGAACATGGCAAGTGATCGACAAATGTTTGCTATTATTGTTCAAAATGTGTGTTGGGGAAAAAACATTAACCATAGGCCATCTAGCAAAGCATTTCTGTGTGGAAGTGGTCTGGCTCTCCATTTGGGTAGGAGTACAATCTGTATGCTAATCACACAAATGAGTACCCAGCAGCAGAGAATATTGATCTTAAGTCTGTCAAATAATTCAACCTTGAGGACTTTCCTAAGCATTGGACACTTGAGAGTAAATACAAAATGGACATACTAACCATTCATCCCCAGGGCTCCTTCTTAGGTTAACTTACACTGTCAGAAAATTATAGAAATGAATAGTATTATCTTAATTCCTCAGAGACACTTACACCATTATTGAGTGACACATTTAAGGTTTGTCCTTAGCTTTCTTCTGTGGTAAAAATAAACAAGTAATATTGCCTTCTATTCTAGTTACAGTTGAAAAACTTAGACTTTTTGTATTTTTTCCTACCTAAGGTCATTACATAAGATCTGCATTAAACATTGCTGGGAGAATTCACTGCCAGGAAAATATTTGTCTTGAAAACTTGGAAATTCTCCTTTGTCGGCAAGGACACTATATAATTTAACATTTTTCTTTTTTGCCCTCATTGTCTAGAAATTCTGAATCAAATTAAGAGTTCAACTGCAATAACTAATGCATCCCAGATGAGCAACCATAGGGCACTTCTCTTAATACTCTTTGTGCAGTTAAATTTTCATTTTTTGTTGTCAGTTTAAAGTTGTATTTTGTTACATATGCCAGTTTTTGACACTTGTCTTGTAAATAAGTGGAGGTATAAAAAGGGACATCCCCTTAACAATGGTAATCAATTCATTTATTTTGTTATCTGCTCAGTCGTTCACTCATTTACGGTGGGTGTTATCTAGCACCAACCCTGGTAAGTATGAAAGAATGGAAAACTAGACAATCTGCAATCCCTCAATTTCTTTAAGATGGCATAAGAGCACAGGAAAAATTATATTTTAAAAATTCAGTTTTCAGAATAAATGTGTGAAATATATGCTATTAAAATCTTTTCTTTGGAACTCTTAGCCCATGCTTCTTTGAAAACTGCCTTTTAATCTGCGAATATAAAATGAAGTTGCTAATTTTTAACAAAGATATCAAAAATCATATAACTGAATGACCCAGGAATTTTACTCCTAGGCATATATCCCCAAAAAAGTTGACAACAGGAACTCAAACAGATATCTGTAAACCACAGCAGCATTGTTCACAATAGCAAAAAGGTCAGAACAGCTCAGGTGCCCATCAACAGATAAATGGACAAATAAAATGTGGTATATACATACTATGGAATATTATTCAGGCATAAAAAAGAATGAAGTTCTGAAATATGCTACCACATGGATGAACCTTGAAAATAAGCCTGACAAAAAGGGACACATATTGTATGATTCCACTTATATGGCATATCTAAAATAGGCAAATTCATAGAGACAGAAGGTAGATTAGAGGTTACCAGGGGGTGTGGAAAGATGAGGACTTGTTGCTTCATGTGTACAGAGTTCCTGTTTGGGGTGATGAAAAAAAATTGGAAACCAATAATGATGGTTGCACAAAAATGTAATTAACATCACTGAATTATACATTTAAAAATGGTTAAAATGGCAAATTTTATGTTTTACATATTTTACCACATATAATTTTATTTAAAAAAAAAAAAAAGAAATCCTTTACATCAATCACCTTGGCTCTACACACATTCTCACAACACGTAAGACATTTTAGAACTGTTCAGAGTTGTGTTCAAGACCTTCAGTACGTTCCTTTGACTATCTCAGTGTTACAAAATTTCATCTTTTGTAGCTGATTCTTTTTTTTTTAAGAAATGGAAAAAAAAAAAGTGATTTAGAGTAAAGGCTGATGAGTAAGTCATCAATGTAAAAACAACCAACTCCAAGAAGTGTTCCAAAATCACTTTGAACAACATCACATTCATTATAATGAACGTAGGGCTCTCTTCATTCCACCACCACAAGTGTTTGTGTTTGTAGACTTTATTTTAGTATATGAATGCTTCCGAAGCACGCTTGAAAATTCAAGTTACTTTTCTACAGACACTCAGGAAGGAAACATTCTCTGGCTTCATCTATAACGTCCTTAGCAAGCTTAACTTTCCTTCTCCTACTCAAAGAGAAAGGTTTTAAAAGACAGGATTCAGTCTCAGTCCCCAAAACCTTCTACTCTGGGAAAAGGAACAAACAGCCAAGCTGCTGATTGCAAACATGAAAGCTCTAGGAGGTCAGGAAAAATAGAAACTGGAAGTTGCATTCTGAAATAGACTGAAACAAATGATAATAATAGCTACCATTGACTGAGTTCCCACTGTGAACCAGATAATTTATATAAATCATCTCATTTAATATGACCAATTTTGGGAGACACATATTTATACTTCCCATTTTGAGATAAGGAAACTGAACTTCAAAGAGATACCCAAGGTTACATAGCTATTGACTGTCAGACTAGGATTCCAAGCCAGGCCTGATTTCAAAGGCTCTTGCTCTCAACAACACCACCTGCTACATTCTGAATTCTTCCTTCCATACAGATCTCAACCATTTCTGCCATGGGAAAAGTGAGTAGGAGAGAAAACAGACTGACAGGACTTCGTATTAAACATGCTTTCTGTTTCCTAAGAAATTTTAGAGGCTGTTACACTCACTTAACCACATCTCTCTGAAATGAATTAACAGCAGCTGGGAAAATACATTTCTTACAGCAGTATTCTATATGCATCAGACAAATAAAAAAAATTCTCAATTCCAGATATTAACATAAAATTATCCAGATGCTGCAAAATGATCATACAGAACACCAGAGACAAAAGAAAACCAAACTGGAAATTAATTTCAAAGTGACACCAATCTGATTTTTTGCTAAGTTACAGGAGATTATTTCATCGCTTTTATAGTACACACACGTGGAAGAACTCCCTAAATGATGGAATAAGGTTGCAAAATTAAATGTTTCCTGGTCTGAGTAACTAATACACACTCTTCAAGGCAACATTCCTTGGCCCCTGTAACATTTTGCATACCTATTGTGTTTGGATTGAAGAATAGATCTCCTAGGTATCCAAGAGATGAAATTCACAAAATAACAATATTTGTCATAAAAATAATTTTTGTCTACTAATATCCTTATGTGGATATTTAAGTTTGAATTCAGAATAACAGGTTGGCATTTGTTTTTGAGTTCTGTGGGAGTTTGGTTTGGTTCTAGCACATAAATAAATGATGCCATGCATATTCTGTAAAATTCTAAGTCGTTAACTTCCTGTCACAAATTTAATAGACATTTGAATGTTAGCGGGCCTATTGATGGAGACTCAAGCTAAATAAGTCAAGTACGACATTTTACTCCCAAACATGAATTATCTGATTTGGCTGTCGGCATGTGAGGCCTGGAGGGCATTGGTGGTTCAGTGGTGGAATTGTCGCCTTTTGTGTGGGAGACCTGGGTTATATTCCTGGTCAATGCACATCAAGCACCTGTCTGTCATTGGAAGCTTGGATGTTGCTATGATGCTGAACAGGTTTCAGCAGAGCTTCCAGACTAAGACAGTCTAGGAAAAAATGCCTGGCTACGTGTTTCCAAAAAATCAGCCAATGAAAACCTGACAGTTCACCAACAGTCTGATTCTGTTCACATGGGGTCACCATAAAATGGCGCAGACTCCATGACAGCTTACAATAACAACGTGGAAGGCCTTACAGATACATGGGGGAATGTAAAAATGAGTGAGTCGTGGTCCTCTTCATGTGACTAAAGCCACTCAATAGATTTTAGCAATGCCTAATAAACAGCCCTGGCTGTTTTATGTTAAAAGACTACATACAAAACACAAAGACATATTTTTAGTAGCAAATACAGAAAACATCTTGTATCTAATCCTTATTTTTATTATTTGATTTACAAACAAAAAAACAAGCAAGTCATTTGTATTCGTATCTCAAGACACATCCTTTCGTAGTTTTCCTTAGAGAATTGTATGACCTATAATCATATCAACGGGAACTAAAAAGAACATCATTTAATTTTGAGTTTTGAGTTGTTCTTTAACCTGGCAGTCTTTTAATGGGATGACTTGTTTATTTCTGCTTCTGCAGCTGTGAGTTCTGGACGAGTTGTAGTGATGATATTTTTCAAAATAACTTCAAATCTTCTTTCCAGACCAGAATATCAAAGTATTGTTCTGCTCAGCATATAATTTACTAATTGTTCTTGACCTAATTATTTTATATCTTTCCAACCTCGATTTGCATTTATCTTATCCCCTAAATTTTTTTTTTTGGGGGGGGGCGTATGTGAATATCCTGTTTGTCATTATTTGATCTGCCTCCAATTTTGGAGTCTAAAGTTCCTGGAGACACTTTTATTATTTTAAAACAAATGTTAGTATCATTGGAAAAACTGACATCAGCTCTGCCTTTGTTTCCTCTTTTGATAAAAATCTCATTTGGCTGAAAGATTACCTGTGCATTTTCAGAAAAGAAAGTTAGGTACCAACTGTGCTATTTTTCCAGTGATAGGGATAAAATGTCCTGAATGCTTTCTCCTTTCAGTCCTAACGCAGGGCTTTTACCAGAACAGAGCTAAGGGTAACTGATGTCCCTGGGCTCCCCTTCATGGGGTGCCTCAAAGACATTAGTGAGTCCCGGCAAATTTTAGCACAGTGGCTCTGTGAGTAGAAAGAAGGATGTCAATACATTACATTGCCCAGAATACCATTTCTCCTCATTTTGCTACTGTCTGAATGATTTATCTTCCTGAAGTACCATTTACAGGCCTCTGCCCAAATTTAGATGCTCTTTCTATGGTCACAAAGAGTTTCTTCTGCCTTTATTTAAACGGTCCATGTAAGTAGCTTGGCCTTGTTAGCAAGTATCACAGGCTTAACTGAATTAACCAGTGGAAACAATGTCACAGCACCCAGACAACACAATGGAAGTGCTGAAGACAAAACTGGTTGCTCTGCTTTTGACTTTTCTCTTTACATTTGGATTCCATCAGTTCTCTGATGTTTTCAGCTGGCCAATGTCTCAAGAAAAATGTGTGTCCTTTGTTTAGCATACAGTGCTAGCAATAAGACTCTATCCATCTTCTGCAGACTGGACTGGTTTATCTGTGACAGCAACTTTGAAGTCATATATTATCCCATGCTTGTTTCGGAAATCACTAAAAGGTTAATTGAAAGCCTCAATGGAAATATTTATCAAAACTTAGGGAAAAAATGAGTAGTGAAACATTGCAACCCTAGTAATAGAGTCCCTCATGCTAAAGAGTGAATTCCACATTATATGAGACTTCATCTCATATACTTTGGACATGTTATCAGAAGGGACCAGTTCCTGGAGAAGGACATCATGCTTGGTAAAGTACAAGGTCACTAAAAAAGAGGAAGACCCTCAGTGAGATGGACTGACACAGTGGCTGCAGCAACGGACTCAAACACAGCAACGATTGTGAGGATGGCACAGAACTGGGTAGTGTTTCATTCTGTTGTACACAGGGTCGCTATGAGTCGGAACCAACTTGAAGCATCTAACAACAACAACACTGGAAAAGAATTACAAAAGGGACACTTTTTATAAACTAAAGCATGAACCCCAAATATTTTCTGTCCCTATGCTGATAAAAATTCTTATTTTTATTTTAACAAGAACTTAGCCATAATTATTGTACAGGGAGAGAACTCTGTTCCCCTAAAATCTGTTTCTCTGACATGTTTCTGCAAGACAAGTTTTTTTTTTCTTCCTAAATATAAGTTTAAAATTGAATTTGCTCATTCTGAAACTGTTTTACAGCTCAATACAGCAGCCTCTCTGCTCAATTTATTCAGAGCTTCAGTAGCTGAAATAATCATGGTGAGTCAAAGCAATCGTTATAAACAAAACCTGTCTGTTGTCACTCCCTCCCAAGTTTTTATGGGTCAACCATGCAGTTCCCCAAATGGCTCACTGCTTTTCTCTCTCTCTCTGCATCTCTCTTTCTTCCTGTAACCAAAACTTTGCTTTGCTAGAAATGCCAAGGTTATGTTTAAGACACTTTAAATTTCTGCAAGTATATCTATGCATGCTTTAGCATATATTAGTTTGAGCCATATGAAATTGCCATTTTTCTTTGCTAGAAATAATCAAGTATTGGCAATTTCATATGACTCAATCTAATACTAGGTTTGGTTTTAGAAGGCACTTATTGAATGAAAAAGAAAATAAATAATTCTGATTATTGAATGAAGCTGAAGCACAAATTACACAAGGGAAATATAATTTTCTAACTTGTAATCTAGCCAGGGTTGCTATTCTCCTTTGCAAAATGAGTATCATAGGATTTTTGCTACCATGATTAGAATTTAAACTGTATGGGTTATGTGCTTCCCAGGTAGCAGAATTCAGCAAAAGTTATTTGTGTATTTCCAGTGAAAATATTTGGCTGCATGTTGGTCTGCCACAGTGCAAAATAGTACACATCCTCAGGCTGAAATGCTTTGCAGTAGATTTTTCTCCAGTTCTCATTTCATAGCAGGGACCTGGTAAAGCAGCTCCTGATATCTTTTTAAGTTTGCTTGTAAAGTGTAATCATATCCGTTCCACTCCTGGGTTACTTGTCTCAAGGACTTTTAATGATAGCTCTAGTGTTGAGAAAGTTTCCCTAAGGATCAAAAGCTTATTTTAATAGCTTGTAGATCCTTTGTTATATTTTCAAGTATACTTCTGCAATAAAGATAATAGTATATTATCTTCCTTGCGTGAGACTGATTAACTGACATACCCTCAGGGTTTTCCCAGTAGACATGGTAGATGGCATTTAATTATCCAAACAATGTCACACAAACTCTTGTGTTGTTGTTTTCAGGTGCTGTCGAGTCAGTTCCAACTCATAGTGACCCTGTATACAACAGAACGAAACACTGCCTGGTACTGCAACATCCTCACAATCATTGCCATGTTTGAGCCCATTGTTGTAGCCACTGTGTCAATCCATCTCCTTGAGCGTCTTCTTTTTCACAGACCCTACTTTAGTACCATGATGTCCTTCTCCAGGAACGGGTCCCTCCTGATAACGTGTCCAAAGTACATGAGGCAAAGTCTCACCATCCTAGCTTCTAAGCAGCATTCTGGCTGTGCTTCTTCCAAGACAGATGTGTTCTTCTGTCAGTCCATGATATATTCAATACTCTTCATCAACACCATAACTCAAAAGCATCAATTCTTCTTCAGTCTTCCTTATTCATTGTCCAGTTTTCACATTCATAGGAGGCTATTTAAAATACCACAGCTTGGGTCAGGTGCAACTTAGTCCCCAAAGTCACGTCTTTGCTTTTTAACACTTTAAAGAGATCTTTTGCAGCAGATTTGCCCAATTCAATATGTCGTTTTATTTCCTGACTGCTGCTTCCATGGGCATTGATTGTGGATCCAAGTAAAATGAAATCCTTGACAATTTCAATATTTTCTCCATTTATCACGATGTTGCTTATTTGTTCACTTGTGAGGATTTTTGCTTTCCTTATGTTAATGCATAATCCATACTGAAAGCTGTAGTACTTCAAGTCCTCTTTGCTTTCAGCAAGCAAGGTTGTTAATTAGTCTTCCACCAGTCCTGATGCTGTTCTTCTTCATACAGTCCAGCTTCTTGGATTATTTGCTCAGCATATAGATTGAATAAGTATGGTGAAAGGATGCAAACTTTCCTGCTTTTAAACCGTTCTTTGCAATGTTATCCAAAATTTGTTATGATCCACACAGTCGAACGTCTTTGCATAGTCAATAAAACGCAGGTAAACATCTTTCTGGTATTCTCTGCTTTAAGCCGAGATCCATCTGACATCAGCAATGATATACCCTGTTCCAAGTCCTCTTCTGAATCTGGCTTGGATTTTTGGCAGTTCCCTGTTGATGTATGCTGCAACCACTTTTGAATTATCTTCAGCAAAATTTTACTTGTGTGTGATATTAATGATACTGTTCAATAATTTCTGCATTCTGTTGGATCACCTTTCTTTGGAATGGGCACACATACGGATCTCTTCCAGTCAGTTGGCCAGGTGGTTGTCTTCCAAATTTCTTGGCATACATGAGTGAGCACTTCCAGTGTTGCATCCTTTTGCTGAAACATCTCAATGGTATCCCGTCAATTACTGCAGTCTTGTTTTTTGCCAATGCCTTCAGTGAAGCTTGGACTTCTTTTTTCAGTACTATCTGTTCTTGATCATATGCTACCTCCTGAAATGGGTGAATGTTGATCGATTCTTTATGGTACAATGACTCTGTGTATTCCTCTCATCTTCTTTTGATGCTTCCTGCATCGTTCAATATCTTGCCCATAGAATCCTTCAATTTTGCAACTCAGGGCTTGATTTTTTCTTCAGTTCTTGTGATCAGTAGTAGATACACATTTAAAAAATGGCTTATTGGACCTCAGGGTTCACTTTGTAAATTGGGATGATTATAAGATTTGCAATCAGAAGATTTGGACAGAATTGGGACCAGAAAATAATGCTGAACATTTACCAGCTAAGTGACCTCAAACAAGTTACTTAACTTCCAACTATAAAATGAGGATAACAAAAATTTTAGCTTCATGTCTCCAAGGTTGTGGTGAGGATCAACTGGGAGAGTGTATGGCAACATGCTTTGCAACTTACAAAGTACCACAGTCAAAATGGTCATTGCCAATATTATTAATAACAATGACAAAAGCTCACCCACTAATCCTCTTCCTTTTCTTGGGATTCACATAGTAACTGAAAGATTTAGCCTCTATTTTGGTAATTATCAAATAAAACTGATATGGTACCATCAAATCTGGCATGACCTGCTATCCCATCATGGGATGTTTCCTCAGAACTTCAGACTTGACTTTAAAAGCCACGTGATGAGTTCAATGGTTCAATTATCTAATGCATTTAATTGTTCCTTTTTTACCTCTTTTTATAGATGATAAATATTGTTCCTGCTTCATAATTTTGTGTTTTCAAATCACTTTACAATTGGGACCCAGATTACTTATAACAGTGTATATGATTCCCCGTCAAAGACTTTTACCGTGGACTTTTGCTATGGTAAGTCACAATGAGTATAAGAAGTAGAACTTGTTTTACCCAGCTTTCTTGCTATTCTTCTGTAAGTTGCTAGCATATTTAAATGCTTGTGTGTTTGACTCTATAATACTTGTGAGTAAGAAAGGCATTATCAGATGTAAGCTAGAGTAAACAAAGATTCTATATAATATTAAGTCTTATTTGGTCCTTTATGGATTTCCTTAAAAGATGATAGTGATTTTAGTAATGACAAACAGTGAAGTGTATGAAAACATACTTATCTTCATACCGAAAAATAAAAATTCTAAAAAAATATGAAACCTGAAGTTCATTATTAAATCAAAACTGACATAGTTTTGAGGAGGCCTAAAAGACTACTAGCTTAGTAAATTTAAGGGTATAGGTGGCTGTGTCCTTTGACAATGGGGTAGATGTTGTCTATTCACTCCAGACAGAATTTTACCTAAGTGATTAATAATTAAAGTAACAATGTGAAAGAATTAGCATGAGCTCAAATAAAAAAAAATTAAAAATATACAAAGTTTAAAAAGTATTGAAGACACAAACAATGTATTTGCCTGGTATTTTAATTAATATTTTTAATGAAATTGTAACATGGGGAATTTCTGTATCTCTGTCTGATATTAATTATCTACAGCTTGGAGAAATAAATCTCTTAGAAGTCAATTAAAATCCTGGTTTTCCCAACCTTTCTTATTATGTACATACAGTTGGTAACTATTTTCCAAAAATATAATTTTGTTATTGATTATTAATAGTCATACTTAAAGCCTTCAGAAAAGGATTTATTTATCACAGTATTTGAGAAATTAATTTAAATCTTAATTATGTTATTTTAATGGATCTCAAGTCTGTGTAGCACGGCACTATGTTCTCCCTTGCAGAGATGCAGATATGGATAAAGAAGTGAGAGTGAGGGATTCTTGATGGAGCATTAAAGCTGTGGTCAAGAAGTGAAATATTTATTTATATATATATATATATATATATATATATATGGAGCCCTGGTAGCACAGTGGTTAAGAACTTAGCTGCTAACCAAAAGGCAGGCAGTTCAAATCCACCAGCTCCTCCTTGGAAACCTTATGGGGTAACTCTACCCTGTCCTATAGGGTCACTATTAGTCAGAATCGACTGGACAGCAACGTGTTACACACACACACACCAAAATATATATATACGATTCTTGAGCAGTTCAGGCCTCTCTTGTTCATTTCTAAGAGTAACCCACGTGGACTCATTGGATTCTGCCCTTAAAACTCTCCTGTTAAAAAAATCTTGTCCAATTCAATTTTTCTGGTGGCCATGAGTTAGAATCTACTGGACAGCAACTAACAACAACAACACTCAATTTTCACTGGCCTATTTCATATGGCATGGCCCCTGGGACACCCACACACTAGAAGACTCATTCCATAAGCATGCCTGAAAAGAAAGTAAATCTGATGGCTAATGCACACATTGGATGCAAATTAATATTTAAAAAGTTTCTAAAAACTACAGCGTCTACTGCAATGTGATTCTTATTAAAATCAAATCAGATACGTGCTTCTAGGATCCGTCTCCAATTCACTTCCTTATCTATTTAAAATAGTTGTTTCATATCCAACTATTTCACAGTGGAAAATTTAGAGGTAATATTTTAGGAGCCTAGGTAATACAAATAAATAAATAAAAGCTTTAACAGTTATGCCTATAAATTAATATTATTCTATTGGGAAGAAGTATTGGTCAGTGAATCTTCTGTTTTAGGATTCATCCTTGAAGAAAATCTGTAAGTTTAGGGGGAGCTCTTTTGGGAACAACTGAAAGGGAAGGGCTTCTGATGGGGAACTCAGCGTGGGTTACCCTCACTATAGTATTTATGACCACATCGCCTGCAGACCATGTGAAAGCAATGACTAAAAATAATAAAACATAAGACATATAGGGTAATACTTAAACAATAAAAATACAAAATAAAATAAAAATAAAATGATTAAAAATCAGGTAAAATGGTTTTAAAATTTAAGCTAGGATAAAATAAGAAGAGAAAGTTGGCTGAGAAATAAAAACATTTAAAACAAACTAAAAGAGAAAAGAAAAATTCTGATATGTAGCACAATTGGAACCCATAAAATTCTAGAAGCAAAAATAAAATATATAAAAACACTCTATGAAAGAAGTAAAAATTATTTACAAGGATAACGTTTGAGAAGGAAAAAACTATCTGAAAAATGTGAATGTACTAAGATACAACTCTTCAAAGCAGAAATTTAAAGATATTAAAAATATAAAAGCAAGATAAAAAGGATATGAAATAAGAGTTAGAGTGAAGTCAAAAAAATTAACTAGATTTAAAACGGAAGTAGTTTACCTATCAAAAAGAAAAAAAGTAAGTAAGAAAATTAGTTTTTTAAAAAAGTCTAAAATCTTAAGACTAAAGCCCAGTAAACTCAAAGATGTTAGAATAGCCAAAGCAGGGACTGCTGGGGGTGGGGTGGGGACTTCTGGGCTTAGAAGTGCCCAGAAAGTTTTCCAGAAGAAAACTCCAGACACAGAAGAAAACTTTTGACCTGTACCTGGCTGGTGCTCTGGAAGTACACCATCTGGGTTCAAATCACAGCTCCCAAAACTACCAGCTGGTACTTGGCTTTTCTGGACCACATTTTCCTCAGGTGTAAAAATGGTAAGCGTATTAGTACATAAACGTTTATAAAACCATTAGGACAGTGCCTGCCATTAAGTAAACGTTCAATAAATGTTAGCTATTATTAATTATCTTCCTGGCCCTAGACTCAGCCCACATTAGCACTTGAGGCCCTCACCTGTTCCTTCTGGCCCTTTGTACTTCAGCAGGCTTGCAGTTTTCTGCTTTGTTTATTCTCTCTGTCTTGTTGAGTAATTCCTGCCACCCCTAGTGCTGATCTCACAGAACAGTATGGGCTGGTTCTGCCCCTTCCATGCCCCTACTCTCTTCCCAGCTAAGCCAGATCAGTCATTCCACAATTAGACATGGGTTTAAGACAGCGCTAGTTATTAAACCTAGAAAATTTGCCATCCTATTGAATAGGTTACAAGGGGGTGTTCATTGTCACAGGTTGCATAATCTGATCTTCGCTATAGCAATGTGAACTGGTCAGGGCAGATTTAGTTAACCTCTCTAAGGTCCTATGGTTAATAATTGGCAGAGTGGTATCTGAAAGTCAAATCTAGTGAATACTGTAAACTACAGCATGTTGCACCCTTCAATCTTCTACAACCCTGGACTTCCTTAATAAGCTTAACAGAAGCTGTTCCTTCTGCTCCATTCCATTAGATCCTGGTAGACATTATTTCATAGTGCTAGATAACCAGGTCACTTAAATTTTCATATTATCGCCTTCAGATTTCATTCCCCTTTAGTTTCTCTTGCCATCTTTGTTTTTCAACAATACCGTATTAATTTAACAAGAATTTGCTGATACTTTCTAAGCACGCTTATTTTGGGGAGGGAGGGTAGTTATAAATGAACAAATCTGTCTTGGAAGAAGTACAGCCAGAATGCTCCTTAGAAGTGAGGATGGCGAGACTGCATCTCATGTAATTTGAACATGCTATCAGAAGGGATCAGTCCCTGGAGAAGGATATCGTGCTTGGTAAAGTAGAGGGTCAACGAAAAAGAGGAAGACCCTCCATGAGATGGATTGACACTACTGTAGCTGCAACAATGGGCTCAACCATAGCAATGATTGTGAGGATGGCACAGGACCATGCAACGTTTTGTTCTGTTATACATAAGGTCGCTATGAGTCAGAACCGACTTGGCAGTACCTGACAATAACAGTTATAAACTGGTTAACAGAAAGGAGGTGCTATGGATTGAATTGTGCCCCCCCAAAATGTGCGTCAACTTGGCTAGTCCACGATTCCTAGTATTATGTGCTTGTCGTCCTCCATTTTGTGATCTGCTTTAATTTTCCTAAGTGTTGTAAATCCTAACCTCTATGATGTTAATGAGGCAAGATTGGAGGCAGTTATGTTAATGATGTAGGACTCAATCTACAGGATTAGGTTGCATCTTGAGTCAGTTTCTTTAGAGATATAAAACAGGATGGAGCAGAGAGGAGAAGGACTTCATACCACCAAGAAAGAAGCACTGGGAGCACTGCACGTCCTTTGGACTTGGAATCCTTGCACTGAGAAGCTGCTAGACCATGGGAAGATTGATAACAAGGGTCTTCCCCTAGAACCAACAGAGAGAGAATGGCTTCCCCTGGAGCTGACACTCTGAATTTGGATTTCTAGCCTCCTACACTGCGAGAGAATAAATTTGTGTTTATTAAAGCCATCCACTTGTGGTATTTCTGTTATGGCAGCACTAGATAACTAAGACAGGAGGAATATAAATCTTCTTAATTTTATTTTTATTTTGTTACAAAGGTATAGTATTCAAATATAAAAATGCAAGTGCTTTAAATGAATTATTTATTCCACATCTGTAATTCCAAAATGTTTCAAGTGCTCTGTGTACTCCAACTGAAGTGGAAACATTTAGTTTTTTGCAGGACACCATGAAAACGTCATTATAATAAGGCACTTTCATGAATTTGCTCCAGGTACTGATTGACCCCATGTTGGTCAATGTGCAAATTATTTCTAGAGTAAGAAAGTCTGAATCGCTAATAATTATGTTCCTAAATCTCTGTCATAATTGATAGCAATTAATAATACCCTGCTGCTTCTCCCTAAAGGAGCAAATGCAAGTTTAGTTTCTAATTTCCATTTCCTCATTTCAGTATAAACTCACACATGCAATCATGTTATACCCTTAACAGTATTACATCAAAGGAGAGTCTCTGAAACATTTTTCCAGTATAGTATTGAGTTTGTTTCTTCATTCTCAAGTATTTGCAATTCTAAGGATCACCATAATGCCAGGTGATGAAAACAGGAAGAAAAATATTCTGTTTTTATATATAAAATTCTGTCACATAGGACATCAAAATAATATCAAAGCCCTACACACAGTATACAAAAAAAAAAAAAAAGCGTCTTCAAAAATTAATGATGGTTTCTCTAGGGATTTTTATGCAAGCCTGCCATGTTTCAAAAGCAGAATCAAAGTAATCTACGTTCTATCTGAGTTACAGTCCAGGAGAGTAGGAAGGATTGTAGTAAGAAAGGAGAGGAAATCATATGTAAATAACTGAAGGTCCTTGTATGAGGAAATTGAAGCAAAGATCTCTATGGTAACCATGCATATTTAGTTAGCAGTTTAGTGACAACCTAAAGAAATTAAATAATCCCCAGTAACAGAAAGGGGAGAATCTCACATAATGGAAAAACATCAATTACCATTTGAACTCTAGGACCCCTAAAGCAGTGCCATCTATGCAATCCTATCCTTCTCAATATTATCAACACAATTCTCCACTCTCTGCCACTCTTCAATCATGTTTGATAACCTAGTTATAATTCAAAGTTTATTTACTCAACCACAACCAGAGTTTCTGTCCACCAAAGCCTATCATGTTTCCTAACAAAAAAATGTTCAGTCTCTTCAGTTAGAGGTAGTTAGAATGACTGATGCTCTTTCTCTAAATAATTGGTCCTCTTGTCTTCTCCCTCGTGGGTTTGAGGAGAGTGGACATATCTGAACAATAAGCCAGGAGTAGGGACATCAGAATCACAAAGAGTACTTGTTTATAATATAGATATAACTTCCTAAACTCCTCCCAAACCAACTGAATGATAAGCTCTGGTCCAAAATAAAAAATCTTTTATTTGCCCTCTGGTGATTTCCAAGTAAAGCCAAGTTTAGGGAGAACCCCTGCTCTACCCATAGCTCTCAGTGGTGCCTTCAAGTGGCAGTTCTTGTGGGCAGTTCTCAATCCTACCTTGGGGCAAATGCATTCAGCAGAGGCTGCACTTGGGCTATAACAGTAGCTTTTGATGGCGTTGTTTCCCTGTGTGGCTACTGGAGAAGTATCTCCATGTAGCTGCTCCCACAGAGCTGTTCCCTTTGGATGCCTCAAAATAATGGAGACCTCTGCAATCTGATGCTTCACACTCTGAACTCCTATTATGGAGCTCAGTACCATTCTCTGAGAGCAGGGCAAAATAGGCTTCCTCCTGAGCCCTGTCTTGACATAGATGATACAAAATTACACTTCTAAAATGAAACTCTTAAGGTTTTTGCTGAAAGCCTCCTTCTGTTTACAGCCTGGATAAAATACATGTAGTGTCCTACCATCAGTCCTCCATTTATCCATTCTTTGCTAGGCCCTGAGACTTGATACTCTGTAATTATGTCATAGCTCAGAGTGAGCTTCTTTTCTCCCTAGGAGTAAAAGCCCAGGATGCTAGACTGAAGAGCGACATCTCTTGACCCCACATGATTAATATTTATTGACTTATGGCAGGCAATGTGTAATGAAGGGGAGCAAAGGGACTGTGCCAGATAGCGGAAGAAAGAGGGTGGGGGTGGTGGGATCAATAAATAAAGCTGAAGAAATAAGCAAAGATATGATAGCGTTAGGGTGCAAGAGGTCAGAAGGAAAGGCTAGACATTCTACAATGATGTGGACAGATGGTAGTATTGGAGTTAGATTTAGAGCTGAAGTTCAGGGTCAGCATATACAAATGAGGGATTTATCTAAGGTATTTCTCAATTCTAAAATGATACACTTTTGGACATCACTTGAAATACAACCTTGTGGAATGTTCAAAAGTTTTGGAACTTGTCTCCAAAATTCTCTTAAAAAGTGAAAATGTAACAAACTTTAGACTCAGTAGATTTTATGTTATTGCAAGGAAGACTAATTTAAATTAATGTTCTACCCCTGAAACATAAATATTATTATGTAATTACTGTGTTATAATTGAGACATGTTTATTTCAGAATTCCTTGTTTCACAGGTGGCTTTAAAAATGCTGTACTTTTATTTCTCTTCTTAGCTGACTTAAATTTCTATTTAAAAGATATTATGGAGGTCTGAAAGCAAATGATTATCCACTGGTTAGTCACAAATAATCTGTCAGTTTGTTGTACTGTGGTAGCTTGCGTGTTGCTATGATGCTGGAAGCTATGGCACTGATATCTCAAACACCAGTAAGGTCACACATGGTGGACAGGTTTCAGCAGAACTTCCAAACTAAAAGACCTGGCAATCTGCCTCTGAAAACTAGCAAGTAAAAATCTTATGGATAACAACAGAATATTGTCTGCTACAGTGCTGGAAAATGAGCCTTATTGGAAGGCCCCCAAATACAACAGGGAAAAAGCTGACTCCTCAGAGTAGAGTCGACTTCAATGACATGGATGGGCAAAAGCCTTCTGGACCTCCATTTGCTGCTGTAGCATGACTCAAAATGAGAAGAAACAGCTGTCAACATCCATTACTAATTAGAATGTGGAATGTACAAAGTATGAATCAAGGAAAATTGAAAGTTGTCAAAAATGAAATGGAACACTTAAAGATTGATATCTTAGGCATTAGTGAGCTGAAATGTACTGGTATTCACCATTTGTAATCTGACAATCATACGGTCTACTATGCTGGGAATGATAAATTGGAAAAGAACAGCATTGCATTAATTATGAAAAAGAACATTTCAAGATCTATCCTGAAATACAATGCTGTCAGTGGTAGGATGATATCCATACACCTACAAGAAGACCAGTTAACACAACTATTATTCATATTTATGCACCAACCACAAATGCCAAAGATGAAGAAATTGAAGACGTTTATGAACTACTGCAGTCTGAAAATGATCAAACATGCAATCAAGATGAACTGATAATTACCGATGGTTGGAATGCGAAAGTGGGAAACCAAAAAGAAGGATCAGTAGTTGGAAATATACAAAAGAGTTGTGCATATAAAAATAAATGAGTGATGCCATCTCTTTAGTATCCCCAAAACTCAGACATTCCGTCTAATCATTAGAAAATATCAGGGAAACCCAAATTCACACATATGCTACCGAATACTGGACCACCCACTGCCATCCAGTCGATTCCGACTCATAGCAACCCTATAGGCCAGAGTAGAGCTGCCCCATAGGGTTTCCAAGGAGTAGCTAGTAGTTTTGAACTGGCAATTTTTATGGCTAGCAGCCGAGCTCTTAACCACTGTGCCACCAGACTAGTACTCTTAAAATTATCAATGTGATTTAAAAACAAGGAAGACTAAGAACTGTCACAGACCAGAGGAGACTAGGAGACATGATGACTAAATGCAATGTAGTATCCTGAATTGGATCCTAGAAGAGAAAAAAAGACATTAGTGGTAAAACTGATGAAATCTGAATAAAGTCTGTAGTTCAGTTAATAGTAATGCACTAATATCAAGTTCTTAGTTTTGGCAAGTGCAATGTGATTCTGTAAGATTTTAACCTTAGGGGAAGCTGGGTCAAGGCGATATGGAGACCATTTGTACCATACTTATAATTTTTATGTAAATTTAAAGTGATTTCAAAACAAAAGATTTTTAAAATGCATATGAAATGTGCATCTCTTTAAAACAGATTATATAATTAGGGCCAAGATTCCCAATACTGACAACTAGAAAAAACCTAGACAAAATATACAGAAATTCCTGTTTGCTAATGGACCACATAAACCACAACCTCCACCAGCCTGAGCCCAGAAGAACCAGATGGCTCTGACAGAGATCACAATAGAGGGTCCCCGACAGAGCGGGAGAAAAATGTAGAACAAAATTCAAATTCACAAGAAAAGACCAGACTTACTGGTCTGACAGAGACTGGAAGAACTTCCTAGACTATGGCCCCTGGATACCCTGCTCACTCAGAACTGAAGCCACTCCTGAAGTTCACCTTTCAGCCAAAGATCAGGCAGACCTATAAAACAATGACACACATGAGGAACATGCTTCTTAGTTCAATCAAATATACAAGACAAAATAGGCAACCCCTGCTGAAAAGCAAAGACAAGAAGGCAGGAAGGGACAGAAAAACTGGACCAACGGACACAGGGCATTAGGGGTGTAAAGGGAAAGGGGGAGAGTGCTGACACATTGTGGGGATTGCAACGATGTCACAGAACAATTTGTGTATGAATTTTTCAATGAGAAATAAATTTGTGCTGTAAACTTTCACCTAAAGCGGAATAAAAATAAGATAAAAACTCCTGTTCGAAGTTCTCTGAGAGCTATGAAGATAGTAAAGAAAAGCCTGCTCAGTATCAAGGAGAAGGCAGACATCTAGAGAGGTGATCCATGCACTGACTGCTTTTGTCCTGTGGATAGTTCTCTGTCCAGGAGACATGGCAGAGAGACGTAGCAGCACTTTTGACAGCCTTGCTGTCAGTTGAGGACAAAAGTAGGATTCTAGGACCTGTTTGGATGTTGACTTTAGTAAAACCCACACACTTTGATTGGACTTCAAAGATAGGCAGCCTAGGTATGAGGGTGAATTAAAATGTAAAGGGCCCTGGTGGTGCAACCATTAAGCACTTGTCCGCTTACAAAAAGTTGGCGGTTCAAACTCACCCAGCAGCTCCACAGGAGAAAGACCCGGTGATTTGCTCCCATAAAGTTTACAACCTAGAAAACCCTATGGGGCAATTATACTCTGTCACATGCAGTTGCCATGAGTCAAAATCAACTCAACAGCACCTAATGACAACAACAACATCGGGTTACAGCACAGCCTTGAGTCACCTGAGTGCCCCAGAAATCTGAATCCCTGAAATTTTATAAAGATTACCAGATGGGTATTACCTGGCCGAAGCACAGGAAAATCCTTACAGGCTGAAGATAATATCATCCTAAGCCCTCAAGTTATTTCCACAAATACCTTTTCAAATACAACCTGGCACACAAAGATAATCAGGCATATGAGGATATAAGACATAAAAAAGAATCAGCAGAAGAAACGGATAATAACACATATCCAAAAGGCCAGATATTAGGATTATCAAACAAAAACTCTAAAATAATTCTTCCTTTATGTTCAAGGAGACGAAAATTTCAATATAAAACTAGAAACTCAACTTCGATTTGGAAATGAATCGACGAGAAGTTCTAGAAATTAGAATTAAATTAAGAATTCTATATAGTTGCAGCAGAGATTTT
The DNA here is from genome assembly GCF_000243295.1 of Trichechus manatus latirostris. Taxonomy (NCBI): domain Eukaryota; kingdom Metazoa; phylum Chordata; class Mammalia; order Sirenia; family Trichechidae; genus Trichechus; species Trichechus manatus. Next base: position 45,333,858 of record NW_004443938.1, read on the forward strand.
ACATAGATAAAGAGAGAATTAGTGAACCTGAAGTAAGCCAGAACAAAATATCTAGACTGGAGAACAGAGAGCCAAAAAGGTGGAAACTTCTGCAAAGAGAGGGTAAGACACATAAGAATACAATGAAAAGTTCCAAACTCTTTTTAATGGGAGAAGCAGAGAAGAGAAAATGGAGGCAGAGACATTATTTGGAGAGTTAGTGTCTGAATTATTTCCTAAACCCATGAGAGACATCACTCCGCAGATACAGCGAACCAAATACATTCCAATCAAGAAAATAAAACAGTATAATCTACAGTATTGCCCAATAAAATTTTCTAGAATGATGGAAATGTTCTATTCTGCACAGTCCAATATAGCAGCTGCTAGACGCATGTGGCTACTGAGCACTTGAAATGTGGCTAGTTCAACAGAAGAACTGAATTGTAATTCAATTTAAATTTATATTTAAATGACCACATATGACTAGTGGCCATTGTGTTGGACAATGTAGATCTGGAGCATCATAATAAAACTATGTACTAAAAAATAAAGATAAATCTTTTAAAGAAATCAGAGAAAAGGTACTTCAAAGGACAACACAGAGCTATCTTCTCTACATAACAAATGGAATCCTGAAGACAATAAAATGTGCTAAAAGAAAATAATTACAAACCTAGAATTCTATATCCAATAAAAATATCCTTTCAGAATGGAGATGAATTCTGTAATATATCTAGTTTAACCCATAGGCCCTCTTGGAGATTAATTTACATATTAGCCTTAAAACTTTCGAGACACTAAGAGTTGTTGATAGTTTCCCTGATGTCTGCAATGTGCCTTCTTCCCAGGAAGATAACCACACTCTGGTGGTGCAGTGGTTAAGTGCTTGGCTGCTAATCTAAAGGCTGACAGTTCGACCCCACCAGCTACTCTTTGGGAGAAAGATATGGCAATCTGCTTCTGTAAAGATTACAGCCTTGGAAACCCTGTGGGGCTGTTTTACTCTGTCCTATAGGGTCACTATGAGTCAGAATTGACTCAGTGGCAATGGTTTTTTAGTACACATTTTGGCTGTAGCACTTACAATATCATGTTGTATTAGCTGGTTTATATGTTTATTTCTCTTACTTGACTGTGACTTTTCTGGGAAGTTTTGGACATAAACATTTAATAAATTTATTTCAGGTGCAGTCCAAAACTACATCATTTTGAAACTAATAAGAATAAGATCTATTTTACAGTCAATTGCCTGGAAAATATTTGAAAGAAGCACCCAAAACTTTTAGAATATTCTCAAATGTTATATTGTTGGTGATATCCAAAATTATATTACTTAAGAACTGAAAGATGCTTTTGTACAATTCAGGTATCAAACTAACTCATGTTTTAAGGAAATTCAGTTTTGGATAGATTATGTGACTTGCCCAAGGTCACAGCAAGAATAGTGCCAGGACTATGACACAGGTCTTCTGATTCCTAATGCCATATATATTGTTCTACATCATGATGTTTCGGGATTAGGACTCTTTCTACTTAGACTAGGCTCAGCATCACTATGGTTTGTCTAAACCATTTTGAGCTTAGCAATTAGCAACTTTGCTATCAGTGCAAACTATCAACTTCCAGCCTTTCCAGAGTAATGGAAGAAGCATTACTTGGCAATCAGGAGTCTTACCAGTTGAACTGGGAGTCCTAGAGAATACCACTAATTTTCTCTGGGTCTGTTTATTCCAGTGCCATTCTCAATAATATGTTCCACAAATAAGCTCTATAAAGTGAAGGTATAGCCTAGGAGAGTTTTGAATTTAATTCTTATTCATAAATCCTATCATTCCACTTTAAATATTTTGAATTACTTACTGTTCCTCACCTCATCCACTTCCCTAGGAGAGACAGACATAAGAAAACATGTCACAGGGAAAGTTGTAAAAGTTGTTCTTAATAGTCACTATCAATTCATTGTTTTTAGTGCATATTGTCTAGAAATGAAAACAATATAGCTGGTTAAACAGCAAACAAACATATAATTCTGCTTGTTCCATGTCGGTAGGTTGCTGTGGTCTAATCACCATCATTGTAGAGAGAGTATGGTTTGCTTATTTGTGTCTAACTTATACTTTACATTCTTAATTATATATGTTTATATTGCATTAAGAAATATAAATTTATGAGTTGGACCACGCTTTTTAAAAGGTCAAGGATAGCTTTAAAAATATTAGATAATTATCAGTCCTGGGTAAACACTGGAATCAGGAGACAAAATATAAGCATCCAACTCAAATATATTCTCTCAGCATTCCCTCCCTACTCTCATATCCTCAGGCCAATCTGGCCAGGAATTGGATGCCTCTGGGCATAAAGCAGGTGGAACAGCTGTTTGACTCACTGCATTTGACTCCTTGTCCTTTGGAAGATTGAAATCTCTGCTGATTGTACCATTTGGAATTGTTGTTGTTTTTTTTCCCAAAACCGTATTTTCGAATGTGGGATTTGAAATATAGTGAGGCAGTTGTATACATTCATAGACTAAGAGTGCCAAAATGGAATATGATAGATTTATGTCAAAAACCTTTTTCTCCATAGAGTTTAAAGAAATATCCCTAAATGGGATGTGGTGAGCATAATAGAATGTGAATACAGGTTTTCTTAAAATGTGAACATAAAAGATACTAGCCTCAGATGTGTGGGCCGGTGAGGAGAGAATAGCAGGAAAGTATAAAGAGAGACATACATGAGCAGGTAGGATGTACATAAGCAGTATAGATCACATATACTGAAGGGAGATAGGTTGTAGAAATATAATAAACAGGTATTAGAGAATCCAAGAGAGGCACAAAGTCAAGGTGTGGGTGTCTTCCGGGAGCAAAGTAACAAAAACAGCAGCAGCAACAACAACAAAATACAGTCAATACGGTCGATTGTCCATTTTTGTGGCAGTTATGTTCTTTAAAGTCACTGTGCACAATGAATTAGTGAACACTGTGTCACTGATCCTGGGGAAGACACAGGCTTAGGTCCCTGCAAGCCTCTGGTCAAAGCATTTCCATTAATCGATCAAAACATAACCTTATTTTCTGTGTGTTTCTGTTTAAAGATATTTTATTTAACATATATTTCTATCAAATTATTAATTATACATAGTATTTCTTTATAATAAAATACTAGCCAAGAAGGGTTTAAAATTTTCCTGATCCTGAGTAACACGACCGTAAATTTGTTTGGCTATCACCCTCACAATACTGTCCATTATGCTTTTTTAATCTGTCATCATCTCATGAATCCACACATTTAGCCACTTTCCCATCTTTTCCATAGCTTCATCATACACTATAGATGTTACATTACATTTTTCAGAGCAGCCTCACAAGCAGATCAATGACTTTCCTCTTCTTTTTTCTGGATGTACTGTATTGTTGATTCATTAACACTGAACTTGTGGTCAACAGCACTAAAACTTATCTAACACATATTTTCTCCATAAGGTATATCATAGCCATCTTGAGCTCAGAGACACTAAACAGCACTTCAGCACTGTTTAAGGGCCATTTAAAACAGAAAAATCACCAACAAAAAGCACAAAAATGTGAAACGTGTGGCATTAAATAGATCACAAAAAGGAAGCTTGTTTACAATATCAGAGCTAAAACAAGAAGTCAGAGAATCACCTTGTTTGACCTCAGCTGGGAATGTGCACGCCAGGCAACACAAAGTTTTCACCACTCTGCGGATGCTCATAAATGGCCTGAAATCATTGTGAGTGTTGATTTTGGGATAACAAATACATTTTGGCAAGTAGGCAAATTCACAAATACAGAATCTTCAAATAATTAGGATCAACTGTAGTTAATATGTACAGAGCACTTAGTGTGCGCCAGCACTGGTCTACATTCTTCAAATATAATAACTCATGTAATCTTCTTGACAATCAGGAATAACTACTGAGATAATAACTAATGTCACTGTTCCCGTATTTATGGGGGAAGACACTGAGGGACAGAGAATTTCAATAACTAGATCAAGATCACACAGCTGGTAAGAGGTGAAACCATGTTTTGAGTTTGTGGCATAAAACCAATAAATGCATCTAAACCCTTAGCCACAGGATAAAAGATACTACAGAGAAACAAAACACCTTTGAATAAGCATATACTTTAGCTTGCATATAATTGAGACCTGCGTTTGCTATACATTACCATTCAGCAAAGCCTGCCCAAAACGGAGTACACCCCGCTGTAGCCCTGTGTCGTAAGAGCAGAACATCATTCAAAGACTGACAGATTTCCTTGAGGTATCTTTTATTGGGTTCCTTTGTGTGGAATGTATTTCTTTATAAATTTGCCTCTTTCATCTACATCCTCAGACCAGAGTACACAAAAATCCAAGGCTTTGGCTTCCTGTAAGGTCTCCAATCATTCTCTAATCATTAACAATCCCAATTGTCAGGAAATCCTCTTTATATGTAAAATTAATCATTGACTTTCTGAGTTAAACCCATTTCCTCTTCTGTGATCTGTATTGGAGATAGGAGACACATACTTGATGAAGGTAGTTAAAATTCTAATCATCTTGGATTTTTCTTTTTTATTTAATAACTCATTTAAATGTACTTCTGCTAAATCCTATTTTAAAGTCTCCCTGACATTAATTACTGGTATATTCAAGTCTGTCTGACAGGCCTACTTTGCCATCTTACGTGTACTTACGGTGAGTTTTCTCATCTTACCTCTCCATTTTCTAAAGGGTGTATCTTGGAATAAAACGAAGTGCAGATGACCTCATCATCTTTGGCATAGGATGGTGGTCCAGTGCGGGGATATATATTGTAGAGGGTTAGGCACTCCGTGTCAGTCACAGCATGATACTGCCATGGCTTGTATTCAACATCATCGAGAGAGCGTTCCAAGATCCAGTTTCCAGGCCTAGGGGAGTTAGCCGCTTTCACAATCACATATGCAATCTGGAACACCTGGGGAAGAATAACAACCACAACATAAATTTTAATTCCAGAGTATTCTCACCATTATATGTCAATTAGAAGGCTAAATACTACAGTAGATTTTATTTCAGACTTTATTTTATAGCTTTTATGATCTCTAAAATGATTTTACTATTACATATTCATAAATAATAAGTTTTTTGCTAAAAAGAGATGTTTCATATTGACAGCTGTGGCTTTAAAAGAAATGGGTTAAGATTGGACTTTAACTCTCTAACAACTCATTGACATCATTTTACCTGATTTTTAAAGTTCCGTTATAATTATTATCACCCAAAACATTTATTCCATACCAATTTTCTCACCCTACTCTGCTAGAGACTATAAAATATGAGATATAAATTCCATGTGTGAATAGTGCTTGATAGTTTAGAAATCAAATTTATTTCTATTACTTAATCTTCACAAAAATTATACCATTTAGATGGATTCAGTGTGGTAAATGGAGCTTTGGAGGCACAGTCACGAGTTCAAATTGTGGTTCCAGGATTTATATTACTCTGGGCAGATTTACATTGCCAACTATTACCTCCCTTTTCTGCAAAATTAAGGTCAATAATGAGTAAACTACTGAAAGAGAGCTTGGATTAAATGAGATAATATATACAGAGCATCTGGCACAGCTCTTGGAATTACTCAGTAAATGTTGATTTTTTTATATCCCAAAACAGAAAATAATAAAGAAAGAAATTAGAATGATAGCAGACAACTGACAGAAACTAGAATATATTCAACGAAGATTTTCTGTTTTGAGCCAGACAAGAGGTAAACATGTGGAAAGAAAGGGAAAATGAAGAAAGGTAAGTCAACAGAGTTGCAATTGAGGAAAATGTGACAATCCTCTACGTTTGAATCTACATAGAATTTGAAGTCATGAAAAAGAAATATTCTGGATATTTTGTGATAGCGCATATGTGTATCTTTACCCATGGAAATCCAAAAGTTCTTCAAACCAAAAACCAAACCCATTGCCATCAAGTCGATTCTGACTCATAGCAACCCTATAGGACAGTGTAGAACTGCCCCATAGGCTTTCCAAGGAGCAGCTGGTGGATTCATACTGCTGACCTGTTGGTTAGCAGCCATAGCTCTTAACCCCTATACCACCAGGGTTTCCCCAAAAGTCATTAGTGACTAAAAATAGTGCACAGATACTATGGAGGGACATTTATGGGCAGTATTCTAGGTAAATATGTATATATACATATATATTTTAATGTATACATATATATATACTAGTTTAAATTAAAGTCCTTTCCTTCCATGAGGAGCATGAAAAGTAGACTAATAAAAAAGTATATGTTACTGATTACTAAATGCTATTAGATATGGGAAGTTTGATAGCTATAAATAAGCCCTGGGTGGTTGGGGTCAGTGGAGGGGCACTACTGGGAGGACAGGTCCACTGTGATGTGATTAAAGGGTCTTTTTGGCCATAATAGGAATCATGAAAGGAAGGTGCTATAAGTAAACTGTATTATTACCTTCATAGTTTTAACATGAGATCTTCACACATATGTGTACAGTATCAGTCACTGAAAATCCTATAGAGCAAAGTTCCACTTTGACACACATGAGTTGGGATCTACTAAAGGGCAACTGGTAAAGGTACTGGTATCTATGGTAAATTCTAAGGGATTCAAATTAAAAACATGAAAAGTTGGCGGAGAAGGAGCATAACACAAATGGCTCTGATGGTAGTCCTTTGAAATCTTTGCTAGAATGCGCACAGACTCATGTGCAGTGAGAGGAAAATCATCAGCCATCAAATGACTGAAAACAGAGCCTCTATTTGACTGGGACACAGGTGGAAGAAAGTGTAGTTAAAATATTAAAATGGTTTTGTACCTGTTGGTAAATCTTTGCTGCCCAAATACCTCCTCTCCCTGAGACTATATGGTTAACCCCGGTATAGTAAGGAACAGTCAAAACATCTGTTCTGATTGGTCTGGGCTTTGACCATTCTGTCTTATTGAATATCACTCCTGGAGGTAAATATTCATGAATTTGTATTTACAAAGTACAAATACAAGAATAAATGTAGATATACACACGTCTATGTATGTGCATATATATATTTGAATATGCTTAGACATATGGAAAAGGATACACGTGAAAGTATTAAAGCTCTTACCTCTGGGGTTCGGAGATGGGGAACCAAGTAGAGAGGAGGAGAGCTTTTATCTTTCTTCCAATACTCTGCTATATTCTTCGAATTAACATAAATATGTCTTACTTCTTAATAAAATTATTTTTAAAATAAATGAAAATTAAACTAAAATAAGTATAAGAGAAAGGACAAGAGTAGGAGTAAGATGGAACATATTGACTCAACTATCTTTATTTAAAATATTGGCTATTCCTGCATTTTTGGAAGTTATTTATAAGGAATTATGCCTTTTAGATATTTTATATTCAAACCTCTGTGATATTCTCACCCACATGGAACCTCCTTATAAAGAAATTCACTGAGAAATATACCGATTGATTAATCTGACAACACAGAGACAGAGTTCAGTCTACTGTAAAATATGAAGCACTCTGGTTCTAATTGCTGATAATCCTAAAGTATTTCTCACAAGGCCTGTAAAATGATAAGGAATAATAAAGGATATGAATAACTAAATTGTGAGCTCTTAGCGGGCAGGGATCATAGCTTTTATGTCTTTAAAGATGCTACAATTTTAAATGGCAATTGTTTTGAAACAGTGCTCATTCAATGTTTATTAGATTTAGCTGAATAACCAAATCTTCACTGTAACATGCTACCATGTTACTCCTAGCAGCTTTACACAGGTCTTTGCTGTTTGTTAGAGTCTGAATTCTGGTCAATGCTAGCATATTTCCAGCTTTCAATAATACTTAGTCACTTGCAAGAACTAAAGAATACATTGCTTGGGTGTTCATCCTATTGTGTCTCTATCAGCTGAGAAAGTTACTTAAACTCTTTTATTCTCTGTTTCTCAGTCTTTCTATTTCCAAAGCCAAAATCATGGAAGAGACAATGAGATAATATACGTAAAACATTGTATAATACAGAAAGAATCCATATAAATATTCTAAATTAGCATCTTTCCTTCCAGAAGAAGAATACACAGGTATTTTTAAAAGATAGAAAACAAAAACAGAAATAAAAAGTACACTGAAAATCACTTGTACCCAATAAGAAAAATTAACATACACTGAGGGTATGGGTAAAGAACTTTCTTTAGGAAGCAGCTCAGCAAGCAAATATAGGAAGAGGCCAAATTCTCTTGGAGCTACAGTGTGGATTTATAACGTAGGAACTACTGTGTAGGCTCTGGAATAATCGATGAAATCCATGAGAGAAATTGTACTAGAAACCTCACAGACTCTTTCTATAACTCAGTATAACAGCCGGCATTCAGTGACATGGAAAAGCAATCACTGTCTTGGAGAATCTTAGAGAAATTTCTTTTCAAAAGAAATTCTTTCATTTATTTTCTATGGATTCTTTCACATTCCATGAAAAATTACTTAAATTACTTGGTCTGTAGTATTTTTAATAAACTTTTAAAAATGTGGTAAACAGCATTATTAAAATACACAATCAAGAGCAGAAGGCTTCAGAAAATGTCAAAATTTTAACAGTAATTTTCTAAGCACTCCGAAAATTTAATGGTCCTAATAGAAAAATTATCTGATGTATCTATGCTACATTTTTTAGATTATGCCTTGTGTTTTCCGTAAAAGACTTTTCAAAGGCAAGGGTTCTAAAACCTTATTTCCAGATGAATAAAACCCCACTGTAGTAGCAGACAACAAACAAAGCAAACAACCCTTTAAAAGAAGTACTGAAATGCTGATTGCTAGGTTTCAACCTTACTTGCTGAAAGTGAAGAGGACTTGAAGCACTTACTGATGAAGATCAAAGACTATATAGGCTTCAATATGCATTACGCCTCAACATAAAGAAAAGAAAATTCCTCACAAATGGACCAATAGGCAACATCATTATAAACAGAGGAAATATTGAAATTGTCAAGGATTTTGTTTTATTTGGATCCACAATCAATGTCCACGGAAGCAGCAGTCAAGAAATCAAACAACATATTGTATCGGGCAAATCTGTTGCAAAAGACCTCTTTAAAGTGTTAAAAAGCAAAGATGTCACAAATCTGAGGACTAAGGTGTGCCTGGCCCAAGCCATGACATTTTCAATCACCTCATAGGCATGTGAAAGCTGGACAATGAATAAAGAAGACTGAAGAAGAATTGATGCCTTTGAATTATGGTGTTGGCGAAGAATGTAGAATATACCATGGACTGCCAGAAATGAACAAGTCTGTCTTGGAAGAAATACAACCGGAGTGCTTCTTGAAAGCAAGGATGGTGAGACTTCTTCTCACATATTTTGGACACATGATCAGGAGAGACCAGTTCCCAGAGAAAGACATCATACTTGGTAGAGTAGAGGGTCAGTGAAAAAGAGGAAGACCCTCAATGAGATGGATTGACACAGTGGCTGCAACAATGGGCTCAAACATAGCAATGATTGTGAAGATGGCGCAGGACAGGGCAGTGTTTTGTTCTGTTGTACATAGGGTCACTATGAGGGGGAACCAACTCGATAGCACCTAACAACAACAACAAGGCTTCGATGCACCTAAGATATCAATACATGATGCCCAGACGTTTTTCTGTTAGAGGCACTTTTTACTAATTTGTTGCCCAAAACGAACAAATAAACAAGCATCCAAAATGACTTTTGAGCTAATATAAAATGTTTTACACTGTACTGAAACAAATGGAACTTTCTATTTCATTTTCCATTGCTAGTCATTTGCATGTCACCTAACAAATATCATGTAATTACTTCACTGATGCAGCATTAAAGTAGATGTTCCCTCTGTCATAAGCAGAGCATTAAGAACTTGATCTTATTTTGGCCGGAGTTGGAAAACAGGGCCTTTCCGAAGAATGCTTCACTCCCAAAGTAACAAATAACATACAATGACCATCACATAGAGCTATACTTCCCAAGCTTCGTCATTCATGGCTGGTATAAAACGATATTTGTATAGCACTTGGGTAAAAGTGAGAGTCCTCATGAGTTGAGGTGAGAAAGCTAGGAGCTTTGGCCACTCCAAACATTACCCTAGGGCTAAGTACCATAGCTCACCTCTAACTCATGTGGATAAATCCAACAAACAACACAGATTTTTTTTTAGGACATGCATTGTTATGTCTGGATTTTTCAAAAATACTATTCTTTGCTATGATTCTGAGGAACCAAATCTATCCCAGTTTCTCTGTTCTCAAAAGAATCACAGATTTGGGAAAATGCAACCAAAGAGTATTGTGTTTTGGAGACTGTATTGATTATTTGAGTACCACTGGCCACAGGTAAAAGTCCCTGAGTATTGCAAAGTGTTTGCACTTGACTACTTACCTAAAGGTTTGTGGTTGGAACTCACCCAGCAGTGCCACAGAAGAAAGGCCTGGTAATCTCCTTCCATAAAGATTACAGCCAAGAAAACCCTATGGCAGTTCTAGAGCTAGAAACATCGATTATAAAGTTAATTTGAAGTAGCAAGCAAGAATAGCCAGGGAAACCTTGAAATGGAAGAGCAATGAATGGAGGGATACAATGTTAAATGAAAAAAGCAACATGGAAAAATTGCAATTGTTTACACTTAATTGTGTGCATGCAGAATCTGTACATGGATCAAGAGGCAGTTATTGGAACAGAACAAGGGGATGCTGCCTGCTTCAAAATTCAAAAAGGTGTGTTACAGGGTTGTATCCTTTAACCATACTTATTCAATCTGTATGCTGAATAAACAGTCCAAGAAACCAGGCTATATGAAGAACATAACATCAGGATTCGAAGAAGATTCATTAGTAACCTGTGATATGTAGATGACACAACCTTGCTTGCCGAAAATTAAGACAACCTGAAGCACTTACTGATGAAGATCAAAGACTACACAGCCTTCAGTGTGGATTATACCTGAACATTAACAACAAAAACCCAAAATCCTCGTAACTGGACCAATAAGCAAAATTATGACAAATGGAGAAAAAAAATGAAGTTGTGTAGGATTTCATTCTACCTGGATCAAAAACTAACATCCTTGAAAGTAGCAGTCAAGAAATCAAATGATGTATTGCAATGGGAAAATCTTCTGCAAAAGATCTCTTTAAAGTCCTAAATAGCAAAGATGTTTCTTTGATGACTAAGGTGTGCCTGACCCAAGCCATGGTCTTTTCAATTGACTCATATGCATGTGAAAGCTGGATAATGAAACAAGAAGAGAGAAGAGGAATTAATGTATTTGAACTGTGGTGTTGTGGAAGAATATTGAATATCCCGTGGGCTGCCAAAAGAATCGACAAATCAGTCTTAGAAGAAATACAACTGAATGTGCCTTAGAAACAAGGATGGCAAGACTTTTTCTTGCTTAATTTGGGCACATCTTCAGGAAAGACCAATCACTATAAAAGGACATCACGTTCAGTAAAGTAGAGAATCAGCGAAAATGAGGGACACCCTCAATGAAATGGATTGACTCAATAACAACAATAATGGGCTCAAACATAGCAAAGATCATGAAGATGGTGCAGGACCAGGCACCATTTCGTTCTGTTACACATAACATCACTATGAGTTGGAGCCAACTTGATGGCAACAATAACACCAACACTGTTTACTAAGAGGAATTCCCTGTTGAACTGGTGGATCTAGGCAGTGCTCATCAGTGGCAATTAGTATCCCCAAAAGGGAGTCTGGGGATATCCTGTGCATTGTGATGGAAGCACACAGAATCATCTATGAAGTATTTATGCCAAAAAAAGTGAACCTGAATCAGAGCAAGTCTCTAAATTTAACTCTCAGTTTTCAGAAAATAGAGTAACATTGGAGCATATTAAACAGCACTATCAGGATACAATTAGCAAAATCTAGAATATGACAACCTTACCTGGACAAAAAGTGTTCTTTTCTTTCAAAAAATAAATTGCAAGGAAATAAAAAATAATGAGTTTATAGATTAAGAGTGCATTGAGAAGTATGTCAAAGAAATGTAATATGTAATTCCATGTGCATCCTGATTTTATCAACCAACTGGTGTAAAGCCAGATGAGAGAAATTGGAAGAAATTTGAATACTAACTGGATAACTGTTAATATTTAAAAAGCAGTAGTTGTAATTTTTAGGTGTGACAATGGTTTTGTTTACAAAAAAAAAAAAAAGCCTTATCCTTCAGAGATACACAATAAAATATTTATGGAAAAAGTGATATGTATGAGATTTGCTCGAAAATAACTGGGGATGGAGAGTGGGTAGGATACTGATGACTGCAGAGCTGATTCAGAAGGGCCATGATTTATTTCTTGTAAGTGGGTTTGGGGTACATCTGAGTCCAGGTACTCTTCTCTATACTTCTGCGTATGTTTCAAAATTTTCATAATAAGAATAAAAATGATTTCTAATACATCTCATTTTAATAAACAAACAATTGTCTTTCATGTAATAATATTACAACTACTGGTAATTTAGTGTTGCTCTTATAGAGCAAACATTTAATGTATTTTCTTAATTATCTTGATAAATGGTTAATTCTGCCTCAAATTGTGACTACACTGTATTCTGAATTCAAGAAATATGTCTTCATAATTCCTTCAAATTAATTATCAACTCTAAAGGGTACTGTTGGCCCAGAAGGTATCAAAATTTTAGTCCAGTCTTAAGAAAAGCAGCAACCCAAGCAAACTTAATCCAAATTAAAATGAATTAGGTCCTCCCTCAGCTTATTAATGCATTTAGCACTCCACACTTCATTAAGTTGCTATCATTTTTAACAATGTTAGCTGCAGGTAAAACTCAGGCAAGCATTTTCTTTCTCTTTAGCACTGCCCTTGACATCTACTCTTTTCTCACATATTTCTCTCTCATTTGAAACAATCTATGGTTTCAAAAGATTGACCTGCCTTCTGTGAACAAATAAATTGGCACAGCACGGCTTTCACACCAGCTACTGGTAAAAGAGCAGGTAGGCTGAGTCCCACATAGAACATGACAGTCCTTTCAATGAAACCATCAGAGAACACAATATTGGTGTGAATCACAGATAGTCAGAAATGTGACAGTTCAAAGCTCGCCTTCTAAAAATCATTCACCTCGAAGATATACCTGGCGTTGCCTTTGTTTTTGTGCTTCTAAGTCACCAGGGTTAGAAGAACCTATGAGTTATCCAATTTATGACAACACGGACATGAATGAATCACTCTAGTTCAAAGCATTTGAGGAATAATAGCAAAGATTTGTAGTGATGAGAAGAGTTAGAAATATAATGTTAACATTGTAGAATAACAAATCAAAGACAGAATGAGACTTTCTGATCTTGGTTCACAAATTCTTTCAACAGATCAGTCACTTAACACTTATTCCGTTTTAGCTATTATAACTGAAATTGCTTCAGTTATTTTCATGCTTATGTATTACCCCACTTTCTTGTCCTTCTCCAGGGACTTTCTTAAGATTAGCCGGTACCTTCTGTTGTTTATTACTTAATCACCTCTTCACCATTTGATCCCCTACAACCATGCACCATCCCACCATACCACTGTAATCACTCTAGGAACAGTCACCAGTGACCCAGTTGGAAAATACATATTCTTTTTCTCCATGCTCATCTTCTTTGAGAGGTCTATAGATTTTGACTATGCTGTTCTATCCCTTTCTGAAACACTTTTCCATTTTTGAGAGATAATATTTACTTATAAGGATTTTCATTAAGAAAAAGATTCTTAATTTAGTTCTTTGCCTAAAATATAAACAATAAGCGAGGAGAAAGTGAAGACAGAAGGAGTCAGAAGACAGCACTAACCTGATTTTCTCTCTAAGCCCTCTGTGGGTGTTCCTGCTGTAACTCTTCTGAATCTAAGTTCCCTAAAAAAGGTATGTTCCAGTGTTCTGTCCTATTTCTTGAACATCTTTTCCCTGGGAAAATGGTATTTTATTTAGAGTCTACTATGGGACCCTGGTGACATAGTGGTTAAGAGCTACAGCTGCTAATCAACAGTTTGGCAGTTCAAATCCACCAGGTGCTCCTTGGAAACCCTATGGGGCAGTTCTACCCTGCCCTTTGGGTCACTATGAGTCAGAATCGACTCTTCAGCAACAGGTTTGGTTTTTTTTTTTTTTTCTTCTTCTTTTTTTTTTAATGGGATCTAGTCACTGGGTGGTACAAACAGTTAATGCTCTTGGTTGCTAATCAAGAGGTTGGTGGTTCAAGGCCACCCAGAGATACTTTGGAAGAAAGGCCTGGTTTTCTACTTCTGAAAAATCAGCCATTGGAAATCCTATGGAGCACAGTTATACTGCAACACACATTGGGTCCCCATGAGTCAGAATCGACTTGATAGCAACCGGTATATGATAGACTGGTATACTTTGTGAGAGTTACTTCAATGTGCAGAAGCTCATTTCTACTAACAGGAACTGTTTGAGATAGGTAATTAGGAAACTGAAATGAAAGAGGCTAGACAGAATAAACCCATAGCTGTTGAGTCGATTCCAACTCATAGCAACCCTATAGAACAGAGCAGAACTGCCCCACAGGGTTTCCAAGGCTGTAATCTTTACAGAAGCAGATTGCCACATCTTTCTCCCACAGAGCAGCTGGTGGGTTTGAACTGTCGACCTTTTGGTTAGCAGCTGAGCACTTTAACCGCTGTTCCACCAGGGCTCCTTAGACAGAATAAAGCCCCCCCTCACCCCCTGCAAAGATGTCCACATCTTAATCCTTGAAATCTCTGGATATATTACCTTACATGGCACCAAAGACTTTGCAGATATGACTAAATTAAAGAATTTGAAATGGGGAGATTATCCTAGATTATCTGGGTGGGCCCTAAGTGTAATCACAAATGTTCTTAACAATGGAAGAGGGAGATGCAGAGAGAGAAGGACTCAACCTTACGTTACTGGCTTTGAAGATGAAGTGTGGGGCCATAAGCCAAGGAATGCGGACAACCTATAGAACCTGGAAAAGACATGGAAATGGAGCCTTCCCTAGAGCCTCCGGAAGGGAATGCAATCATACTCACACCTGGATTTTAGTTCAGTGGCATCCATGTCAGACTTCTAACCTATAGAGTGGCAAGATAATAAACTTGTGTTGCTTTAAGGCACCAAGTTTGTGGTGATTTTTTTACGGCAGCAATAGAAAATCAATACATTAGGTAACTTGTTCCACTTCACGTGACTAATAAGTTATGGAGCAAGTTTTTAGATCCAGTTAGTAAAATTTTGTTTTTTGCCTAATAATATCTTCTGTGTCTATGATTACTTCAAGTAACTTCTTTATAGAGATATCTTCCACATCTTAATTGCTAACCCTAGCCAAATTCCTATGTCCCAGTATTATATTTCAAAGTAACAACTGAACATCTCTTATGACAAATTTTATTTTGTTTTGTAATGTAGCAATTTTGTCCTTATCTCACCAGGTCACTATGAGTCAGAATTGACTCGATGGCAATGGGTTAACAGGGGAAACTACAGAATAAAAACGTCTAGCAAATTCTTTATGTAAAACATGATTAATTATTTTTAAATTCAGTTGAGTAAGTGATCAAAATTGAATGTCATCTCTGAGGTGATTTAAGTGACTCAATGACTACATCAAAGATTTCTACAAGGACCTAGAGGGTGAATCTACCCACCCACCACACACCGTCAGTAAGTATAGATGGCTAATCCCTTGTCATTGTCAGAAAGGGAATTCTACCAAAACAACAATCTTAAATATTTTCTAAATCACATATTCTCCCTCTGAAATGAAAATGTGCAAAAGAGAGCATTCTGCCAAGGTTTGTCAAGCTGGCCTTTACTCCAAATTTTAAAGAGATGACCTCACCCACCAATGAAGTGTGAAGAGTGTAAATGAAATGAAAAATGAGAAAGCTGTAGAGCCTGATGTCATTTCAGCTGAGACTTAAAAATAAGGATGAGAGATGACACTTATGTAACTATACAGACATTTTCTAAAGACTGAGGGCCAAAAAGTTATCACAAATATTTATAAAAGGCTATCATTTTAAGAGGACATACGATAAAGTTCTTACAACAACCACCCTACAGATTTTTTGCTCTTTGGATTCTGCCTAGATCTCCTCTGATTCTTTGTGAGTTAGAAACTCACATAATCATACTGTAACTTTGGTAATGTCAACTCAGAACTGACTTATGAAGTACTGACAGCTAGATTTCTGAGGCTGTGAAAGGGCTCGTAGCACACAAAGACAACACTTAGAGAGCATCACTGACCTCTCTATGCTGCCTTCACAAACCAGTATTTTGCTCTGTTAGCAAGTTTGACTGTTCTTCAACTTTCAAAAACTCTCCATGTATACACAACTAATTGCACCAGAGTAAAAAGCTCTTTGTTTGAATCTCATCACTAAAGAATCTGAAGACTGTCTAGTTGAATCAAACTAGGACTTACCTACAGGAGGTCAAACAAACAAAAAGCTTAAAAAGTGACATAAAAAATTTTCTAAAATTGGAAGTTTTCGAACTCAAGAAGCTATGAGTGTGACATAAAGTCATGCTTACAGTTGCTCAGAAAAAAAAAAAAACGATTTTGGATACTTTTTGTAGTGCCAAGTGTCCTGCTGTGAGCATTCAATCAGCCTTAGCATGATTAACTTACATAAAAACCTTCACTAGAGAAATCCTACACACATTTAAACCTACATACACTTAAAGTATGACAAAATGTTATCACTGAATTCTGATTCTTAAATCACTAAGCAATGGAACATTTAATCACACAGTATAGAAATAAACCTTAAAGAACAATGTATCTTTGGGAAATAGAAGTTGTGTCTCACCAATATGGAATTAAGTTCCACCTCAAACCAAAAGTCTTCAAATCTCTACTTTTTTGTTTGTTTGTTTTACATCCAAGGCACAAAACAAAATCCATATGGTTTTATGAAGTTTTATTGACTACTACTAAAAAAAAAAAAAAAAAAGTTGCTGTTGAGTCGATTTTGACTCATAGCAACCCATGTGTGTCAGAGCAGAACTTTGCTCCATAGAGTTTTCAATGGATGATATTTTTGGAAGCAGATGACCAGGCCTTTCTTCTGAGGCACCTGTGGGTAAACTTGAACTTCTGTAGAGGAGAATCTTCTTGCATTGTTTGCCTGTTCTGTTCAATACACCATCAAGTATCATCACAAATAGAAGTGAAGAATAGAAATATGACTCTTAAAATTCTTGAGCAGAATCCTTTTTGTGTCTAGGTCATAAAGTTTAAAATTAGAATATAAAACAAAGAAGGTCATGATTTGAATTTTAGATAATCTTGACAAGAACAATATTTTAGAAATTTATCAAGTGCTTAAGGTTAAGGTGTACAACATGCTGGACTAAGGCAAGATCATTTTATGCAGCCTAAACATAAATTAAATTATTTAAATATGAGCAGAAACTATGAAAATGTCTAGCATTCTCAGTATTCTCTTTAGGGAGATTTAAAAGAGAATAATCAAATGGGATTGAGGTGGCTCCCTGATTATGGAAGATGAGAAGGACAGTTATGCATGGAGTTATACCCACTTTGGTTAGTATTAATCTCATTCCTATTACAGCCCCTAGCATTCTTCACTTCCATATATATTTCAAAGGCTCACACAATTCATTAATTAGTTTTTCACTCATTTATTTAACAAATATTATTGAGTAACACATTACTTATTGTGCTAGCCTTAATCGAGGTATTGAAATACATCGGTGCAGATGAGAAAGTTCCTCTCTCATGGGGCTTAGATTCTAGAAAAAAATAGATAATGCACCAGTGGTGTTATACAGGAGCCAACTTGTATTGGATTTCAAGAGCCAACAGTGTGTATCTCTTCCCAACTCTTTGTTCAGTTTCGTCACATTGGTAGTATGAAGTTAGCCATGATAGGAGTATTTACACCATGGAAATTGGCTAAAGCCACAAATCAAGGCTTTTTTACTCCCTGAAAATTGGTTGTTAAACATCTGCCAGGACGCCACTGGAATAAACAAAATTAATGAATAGTTAATACAATTTAAGACAGAGATTGGTTTCTATACTAGATGGTGATCAAGGATGGATGTTCTGAGGAGGTGATATTTGAGTAGACATCTTAGTGACGCAAGGGATGAAACCAAGTTAAGATCTTGGGAAACAGGACTTAAGACAGAGAAAATAGAAAGTGTAAAGAGCCTGAGTTGGAATGAATTTTGCACATTGAAAGAAAGCCAGTGTAGTTAAAATAAAATAGGAGGAACAGCTGTGGTAAGATATGATCTGCAGAAGCACACAGGGGCCAGGACACGTAGGCCGTATAGGATGGGGTAAGGAGTACGGATTTCAGTCTACATATTTTGGGAAGCCATTGGAGGAGTTTGAGCAGAGGGGTGATGAGATACATTGTATATTTTTCAAAGACTACTCTGGCTGCTATTTGGTGAGTGGGTTATGAGGAGGGATGTGAAAGCAGAGCGACGAGTTCGGTACCTATTTTAGTAGTACTGATGAAAAATGATCGTAGCTTAGATGAGGGAAGTAGAGGTTCATTAATAAGAAGTGGTCTGATTCACGATATATTTTGTGGAAAGCAGAATTTGTAGGACTTGGATAAGGGGCATAAGAAAAAAAGAATAATCAAGGGTAATCCGCAGGGGTTTTTGTTTACTTGTTTACCTGAACAATTGAATTAAGACTGGTGCTATTTACTACTGAGAGAGGTGCATGTCTTGGGAAAGGAAATCAAGATTTCTGGCTAGAAATATATTGCTGGCTCCCATCATAGTGGCAGG
>NW_004443938.1:45356160-45357561 GCF_000243295.1 Trichechus manatus latirostris
CCAGGTGATATCTCAGACAAAGACTCTTGAGGCACAGCTGGGTTAATCTCATCATATATTAGTGGAAGGGATAATGGTTTTACTGGGGAGGATGGCTCCTTTAGATGGGAGTAAGCGGGCTGGTTCTGTTGGCAGCAGTGATTCAATGGAATTTAGGGGCTCAGTGTCCAAAGATTCCTGATTATCTGCCCACATGTCCCCATCCCAAGTTTTAGGATCCCACTGCTTCCCAATCAATGCCCTCACTTTAACTTCAGACACCATTTGAGGTTGGGAATTCAACTGGCATTGTAATTCAGCCAATTTTACAATAGAATTGGGGTTTGGTTTTCAACAATATCAGCTCTGTTGCTATAAGAAATAATGCTTTTTTTCAGGACACAAGTGGCAACTTTCAGGTCTTGTATGCAGCATTTGAGCTATGACCCTGAAACTTTGAGCTCATCCCTTTCTTTCACCACTTTGTCTAGTGAAATTAGGACCAACCAACCCGCTTCCTTACACTTCTCATTCTGACAAAATTGTAGAAAAGTATCAAATATGTAATCACCCAGAGCCTTGTCTCTTACAAATATTTGATCCAGTGGTGATGATATTTTGTGTATTTCTATTGCTACCTCATGCCATGGATTAGCAGTGCCCTCTATTCCTGGAGGCAAAGTCATCAGTGCCTTTAAGACTAGCCAGACCTAAGAATCAATTCAGAAAACTCATTCTTATGATTTTGTTCCTCTAGAACAACTTTTGGTACCAGGCTGGGTTCTCTATAGCAGCAAAACCAGTAAAGTATATGTATGTATATATACAGAGGGAGAGAGAGAATGAGAAAGAGATTTCAAGGAAATGGGTCACACAGTTGTGGAGGCTGGCAAGTCCCAAATCTGTGGGTCAAGTGTCAGGCTGCTGGCTCACAGGGCTATGGGAGCTGGTGAGTCCCAGATTCTACAAGTCAGGTGGCAGGCTGCTGGCTCATGTCCCAAGAACCAGAGGTGAGAGAATGATGTGTCAGATGCAGGACTGAGAGGAAACGAGCTTTGCCAGAACATCCATATATATCCAATGCAGGCCATATCCCCAAAGAAACTTCCCTTTCAAATGATCAGCTGCTCACATCAGATCATAAAATGTAGGATGATTACATAATACCTGCCAAACCACTGAGAATCATGGCCTAGTCAAGTTGACCCATAACCTTAACCATCATAAGCAGAGAAGCCCTGACAGTGTCCTTTATTTTAAGGTTTAAGTCAGGAATTAAGTTGTATGAATGTATCTTCAGAGTATCATGCTTGGTAAAGTAGAGGGTCAGTGAAAAAGAGGAAGACCCTCAACAAGGTGGATTGATGCAGTGGCTGCAACAATGGGCTCAAGCATAGCAATGATTGTGAGGATAGCACAGGA
>NW_004443938.1:45359443-45362995 GCF_000243295.1 Trichechus manatus latirostris
ATTGTTGCAGTCACTGTCATTCTATCTCATCTTCCTTTTTTTCTCTGACCCTCTGCTTTACCAAGCATGATGTCCTTCTCCAGGGACTGGTACTTCCTGATAACATGTCCAAACTAAGTGAGACAAAGTCTCACTATCCTTGCTTCTAAGGAGCATTCTGGCTGTACTTCTTCCAAGATGGATTTGTTTGCTTTTCTGGCAGTCCATGGCGTGTTCAGTATTCTTCACCAACACAGTAATTCAAAGGCATCAATTCTTCTATGGTCTTCCTTATTCATTGTCCAGCTTTCACATGCATATGAAGCAAATCAAAATACTATGGCTTTTGTCAGGCACACCTTAGTCCTCAGGGTGACATCTTTGATTTTTAGCACTTTAAAGAGGTGTTTTGTATATTACATAGGGCACTCTGTATCACATAATCACATAGAATAACGAACTTCTTATCTTCTCCTCTGTGCTTAAGTACATACCATACTTATCTAGACACATATATAAAATGGTGGCAGGGCCACCTGAAATCTAATAATGGAAGGTGAGTTACTCTAATATTAAGGTATTATCTATTTAAAAAAAAAAATTAGTTGAAACCTCAGTTATGAGTACTATTCTACAATAAAATGTATTTGTTGTATTCTACATTAAAATGTATCTAGCTTTAGAGTGGAATCTATTTTGTTACTACTTAATTTTCTTGAGTAGATTCTAAAATCAGTGGAAAAAATCTCTCCTCACTTTTTTCTTACTCTATTTCTTTATTTTTGCATTTAATGTTATAAACATCACCCTATTTCCAGAATCATTAATTGGTTATTCTCAGTGTCGATGAATGGAAAAGCTTATCAATTAAAGTGACTTAATTAAGAGTGTAGCAGTGATGATGATGATGATAAAGTAGAAATTGAAATTGTATTTAAATATTATTATACCAAAAAGCATGCCTTTAATCCAGGAATGCAAGATTATAGTAGAGAAATAGTAAATACTATGAAGGCAGACAGCTAAATTAAGTAGTTACTCTGTATTTTGAAGATTAGTCATCTTTGTTTCCCAACCTGACTTATTAGTATAATCAGAATGACCCAGTGCTAAGAGGCAACTGCTCATTCGTGTTTTGGAATGGTTTCTTTGGTTATACTGTATTGCTAGGCTGATTTTTCTTTTCGTTGTGTTCACTGTTTCAGCTAATTTGAGATTAATTTACCATGACCCTCACTACAGCAAAGTTTGCTGAAACGCTACATTAAAATATTTGTAAAAACAAACACAGCTGAGGTATTTTGACAAGGGAATATATTATTTTTAATATTTAGACACAACCTGGCTAATAAGAAAGAATGCTATAATCTTCTACTATCTCTGTTTTTTTCTTCTGTACAATTTTTTTTTTCTCATTAAACGGTCAGTACACATATTGTTTTATGACATTGGTTAACAACTCCACGACATGTCAACGCTCTCCCTTCTCAACCCTGAGGACCTTTTTTTCTGTTAAAATATACGTAGTCAAAGTTACACCATTTCAAAAGTGTCTACATGTACAATTCAGTGACATAGATTACATTCTTCCAGTTGTGCTCCTATTCTCAATATCCTTTTCCAAATTATTCCATCACCATTATCTTCAACTCACTGCCCCCTAGGCTCCCCATCAAACCTTTTGAGTTGCTGTTGTCAATTTGATCTCACATAGACAATTCTTAAGTTTTTTGTTTGTTTGTTTGTTTGTTTGTTTTTACCTTAGATGAAGGTTTGCAGAACAAATAGTTTTTCATTCTTCTGTACAATTTTATTGGTTGTTACCCTACCTAAAAAAGTGTACAATCAACATTTGTATGTTTAAATAAATAAACTGAACACTGGTAGGTGTTGCTATGGTGGAAACATCCCAAATTAAATATCAATATTTGTAGACATTCACCTTTAACAAGAGATTTTTTAAAAATATTGTCACTCATTGATGTTCAATATGTGTTTTTCTATGTTTTGATATTTTCAGTACATGAATGGTTTAACCTGTTTCTCTCACGAACAACATTGCCACAGTTGACCACTTGCTTCTTCTTAGTATATTTTATTATGGCTCCTCTGATTTCAACTTTCCACTCCTTTGCTCTTAGAGTCCCTAGATGGCACAAATGGTTTAGAGCTGGACTACTAACAAAGAGTTTGGCAGATCCAACCCACCCAGAAGCACCTTGGAAATAAGGCTTGGTGATCTGCTTCTGAAAGATCATAGCCTTGAAAACCCTATGGAGTGCAGTTCTAGTCTGCACACTTGGGGTCACCATGAGTTGGACTTGAAAGCAACTAACAACAACTCCCCTTTCCATAAACCCTCTAAATGTCAAATGTCTAGGATTACATTGTAGGCCATCCTTTAAACTCTATCCTTTTTTCTAGGTGATCTTAAGGAGAGTCATAGTATTAAATACCATCTCTTCGTCAGTGATATCCAAATTTATATTGCCAGTTTTAGTCTCTCCCCTAAAATTCAGATTCAGTATGGATTACACCTCAACATTAAAAAAAGAAAATCATCACAACTGGACCAATAAGCAACATCATGATAAAAGGAGAAAATATTGAAGTTGTTAAGGATTTCATTTTACTTGGATCCACAATCAGCACCCATGGAAGCTGCAGTCAAGAAATCAAACAACTCATTGCACTGGGCAAATCTGCTGCAAAAGACCTCTTTAAATTGTTAAAAAGCAAAGATTTCACTTTGAGGACTAAGGTAGACCTGACCTAAGCCATGATATTTTCAATCACTTCACATGAATGGGAAAGCTGGACGATGGATAAGGAAGACCGAAGAAGAATTGATCCCTTTGAACTATGGTGTTCACAAAGAATATTGAATATACAATGGACTGCCACAAGAATGACCAAGTCTGTCTTAGAAGAAGTACTGCCAGAGTGCTTCTTGGAAGTGAGGATGTCAGTGAAAAAGAGGAAGACTCTCAATGAGATGGATTCACACAGTGGTTCCAACAATGGGCTCAAACATAGCAATGATCGTGAGGATGGCACAGGACCGGGCAGTGTTTCATTCCATTCTGTTGCACACAGGGTCACTATGAGTCAGAACCTACTAGATGGCACTTAACAACAATAGCAAAACAGATCTGAGAATACAATACTTGGAGTTCAGTGTCAGCCACGAAGGAAAGACTATGATAAGCAATCCAGGTTTTCTGTTGGACTGCTGAAGGACTACCACTAGAGATAAGGGCAAACCAGAAACAGAAGCTCTGAAGGAAAGACACAAACCTATTAACTGCTGTTTGAATTAAGGCAATCTGGCATTACTCTAATTCTTGCCAAAATAAAAATGAATCCTTTTAAGAGAAAAATAACATCATACAGATTTTCTACAATTTTTCACACACAATATTTAACTAAAAACCACTAGGCTTGCCATAAATCAGTAATCTAAAAGAGGGGGAGAAAAGAACAATAGAAACAGACTCACAGGTGTTTCAAATGTTACAGTCATCAGACACAGAATTTAATATAACTGTAACTGATATGTTAAAATGGGGGATT
>NW_004443938.1:45363425-45365414 GCF_000243295.1 Trichechus manatus latirostris
GAATCCAGCAGCTTTAAAATCCCAAGCAGTATTTATACAAATAAAATCACTCCTAGGTTCATTGTGGTAAATATCTTACATAAAAGCAAAGAAAAAAAATCTTAAAAAAAGATTTCTGTGCGTGTGTGTGTAAAAATTTAGACTCAAAGAATAAAATGGGAGAATGCACAATATTCCATCAAAATGATGAAATGCAGTTGTGTTTTATGTGTGGAAATCATCAGACAGCTGTGAAAAATTGCCCACATTCAGTCTATTTTAGGCAGTCCTGTTCAGCCTTTCCATAACAGAATTAGTATGAATTTAAATTTTTAACAGATCTTTTCCCGCAGATCTTTAACAGACCTGTCCTCCTTGTATTCTTGTGTCTGTTCTAGAGAAGCAATTCTCTAATTTGTTCCCTGGCTTCCAGAAGCATTTTCCAGGGCAGTCATCTTGACCCTATTTGAAATAGAATTTGTATCTCCTCAATGTTTATATTTTCATGAAGTTGTTAGAATTTAATTTATCAGCATTGTACACCCAAATACACAAAATTCTTTGTCTAAACTCTTGTTTGAAGAATATCATAAAGTCCTTTTTTGTCCTTTTCTTTCCTATACCTCCTTTTCTTTTGTCAAGGGATTAATAAAATATCAAGTAAAAAAAAAAAATTATAGTCCCTGACTTCTCTGTTACAAAAGAGTCAAATTAGAATCTCCTTTTCACAAATAAAGCTATAAATGTGGTAGTCATACGAAGAGTGACAAACACGACTGACGTTCAGAACATGTTTAGAGAAGATAATGAGAAAATTTACTTAATGCTATTCAACCTGACACTTGAAGGAATTCCATATATTAAAAAAAAAAAAATGCACAGTGTATTCTATCATTAGAAACACCACAAGATTATATAGGACTTTGTTTAATTCTTGTCTTTACTAAGATTATTAAATTATGGAATGATGTTTTCCATTGTTCATTCACTCAATCATTTATTCATTCACTAAATATTTATTGAGGGCCTCCTAGGCATTATTAAGTACTTAGAATGCCACAATTAAAAAACAACAATAGACAAATATTTCCACCTTCATGAAATTTGCATTTAGTAAGGAAGATTAAAATATACAATCTAAATAACTAAAGTATATATAGTAAGTAAAATCTAAGCCTATGATGGGTAGAAATGGTTAGAGAACTTTGCCTTCAAGAACTCAATATCAGAGGCAGGGCCAAGATGGCGTAGTAGTCAGACACTTCCTGTGGCCCCTCTTATAACAAAGACCTGAAAAAACAAGTGAATCAATTATATATGACATTCTAGGAGCCCTGAACATCAAAGGCAAAGTTGAGGAATTGGACTGAGCATTGGGAAAGGCAGAGATGGTTCAGAAGCAGCAAG
This sequence comes from Trichechus manatus latirostris, assembly GCF_000243295.1. Taxonomy (NCBI): domain Eukaryota; kingdom Metazoa; phylum Chordata; class Mammalia; order Sirenia; family Trichechidae; genus Trichechus; species Trichechus manatus. Next base: position 45,364,812 of record NW_004443938.1, read on the forward strand.
TAGTTGCCAGACCTGACCCCGTGGGAACCAGCACCCTGAAGGCAGATCAGTTGCTGTGTGCAGTGAGCCAAGCAGTGGTGTTCAGGATGCATTTTCCACATTAGGAGAGAGAGTAGCAGAGAGTCTACTTAGGTATCCAGAACCAGTAAAAAGCAGCACTCAATCAGCAAAGGATAAGTACATGTATCTAACCTACTGTGTGGTTCAAAAAACACCCTGTTTGGGAACAACCTCTCTCCCATTTACCTCCCCACACCCTGCTCTGCAGTGGATCCTGGGCCAGCTTCAGAGACTGCTGCATCCCCTGGGCTGGTAGTAGAACCTGTCATGCACCCTGAGCCATTCTCCCAGACTTGGAGAGGGAACAAATTAAGAAACAGGAAAAAATAATCTGTCAGCTCCCTTAAGCTAGAAATTCAGGACAGGCACAGCTCCTTTGCCTAGGCACAGGAATAAGGTGTCCACAGACTTTGAAAGCCTTTCACCACTGCATAGACCCGTGTGGGCCCATTTCAAAAGTGTAGGCCCTCATTAGCACAGTACAACAGGGTATATACCTGAAACCTAACTTCAACAGTATCAGCTATATGGAGGAGTGGCAGG
>NW_004443938.1:45377326-45378389 GCF_000243295.1 Trichechus manatus latirostris
GTCTGAAAGCATTCCCCATGAGAATGGGAACCAGACAAGGATGCCCTTAATCACCACTCTTATTCAACATTGTGCTGGAGGTCCTAGCCAGAGCAATTAGGCTAGAAAAAGAAATAAAGGGCATCCAAATCGGTAAGGAAGAAGTCAAAGTATGTCTTTTTGCAGATGATATGATCTTATGCACAGAAAACCCCAAAGAATCCTCAAGAAAACTACTGGAACTAATAGAAGATCTCAGCAAAGTATCAGAATACAAGATAAACATACAAAAATCAGTTGGATTCCTCTACACCGACAAAGAACTTCCAAGAAGAAATCACCAAATGGATACCATTCACAATAGCCCCAAGAAAATAAAATACTTAGGAATAAATCTAACCAGAGACGTAAAAGACCTAAAGAAAACTACACAACACTACTGCATGAAACCCAGAGACCTACGCAAGTGGAAAAACATACCTTGCTCATGGATAGGAACACTCAACATTGTGAAAATGTCAATTCTACCAGAAGTGATCTACAGACACAACGCAATCCTGATCCAAATTCCAATGGCATTTTTTAATGAGATGGACAAACAAATCATCAACTCCATATGGAAAGGGAAGAGGCCTCGGAGAAGTAAAGCATTACTGAAGAAGAAGAACAAATAGGGAGGCCTCATAGTACCTCATTTTAGAACCTATTATATTGCCACAGTAGTCAAAACAGCCTCATACTGGTACAACAACAGATACATAGACCAATGGAAGAGAACTGAGAATCCAGACACAAATTCATCCACCTCTGAGAAGCTGATATTTGACAAAGGCCCAAAGTCCATTAATTGGGGAAAAGACAGTCTCTTTAACAAATGATGCTGGCAGAACTGGATATCCATCTGCAAAAAAATGAAACAAGACCCATACCTCACACCATGCACAAAAACTCACTCAAAATAGATCAAAGACCTAAATATAAAATCTAAAATGATAAAGATCATGGAAGGAAAAATAGGGACAATGCTACGAACCCTAATACATGGCATAAACAGATTACAAACCATAAGTAACAATGCACAAAC
>NW_004443938.1:45380372-45383003 GCF_000243295.1 Trichechus manatus latirostris
TATGGCTTTTTTATATGTCCATTATGTGTATTTCTCTTCTTTCATTGCCTAGATAATGAAGTATTAAAGGTAAGGATATTGTTTATACCCCTTTCTCTCTGTGAAATTATTAATAATAAAATATCTCACTTTTTTTTCATTTTTTAGTATGGTGGAGCTAATCATGCTCTCTAATCTGTAGAACAATTGAGCCTTTTAATAAGAATGACTAAGAAGAGAATGTGAGGTAAAGGTTGATATGAAAGAATAAAGACTTTCCTTCAATATTGAAAATTTGTCACCCTTAATAGGTTTAAATAAAAAATATATTAAAAAACCTTGAGTATATGAAGTATTATTATTACACAGGTTCAATCATCACATAATGGTTCAAAGCTTAGAAAAAGTTTCTTCTTTGATATTTACATAGATTCTAAAAGCACAGCAATATTTTTTTTTTTACAGTTGCTGTCAAGTTGATTTTGACTTAAACAGTGATTCCATGTGTGTCACAGTAAAACTGTGCTCCACAGGGTTTTCAATGGCTGTTTTTTCAGAAGTAGATCATAGACTTTTCTTCCAAGTCACTTCTGGGTGTACTTGTATGTCCAAACTTGCAGTTCGAAGGCCAGCATATTTTACTTTACCCAGCTTTTTTTGATGTTTAAATAGAAATGCTAATCCCACCTCCTTCCAAATCATACCTCCCATTTAAAACTGTTAATCTGTCTCACTAAATATGTCCCTATAAGGCTAATGGATAAAATATTTAGGTCAAAAACATGTGGAATGTGATCTCTGTAGCTATAAGACAATATTTTTAGATAAATGTATTTTTAGTTTTGGGGGATGGACTAGGAAGAGAAAGTGAATTGTGTATTGAGGTGAAGGTGAATCGTACACATGAGCATAACTAATTCCACAGTGTACCTGCATTATCCAGGAATATATATGACCTCAGTATATGTTTATAAGTCTATTAAAATGTTGCCCCTCTGTGTTTTACCCTACCAGCCAATCAGTTTCTCCCTAAATAATTTAAAGAATATGCCTAAGAAAATGGTCAGATTAAAAAAAAAAAAAGTGAGGTCAGGCACCATAACATTTTGTGGTGAAAATCTGGGGGAAAGAGGGCTAACACAGAATGTTCTGAATAGCTTATTAACCTCAAGTCTCTATTACTGTCTTTTAAATTGCTGTATATTTTTCTTTGCTATCTTACTGGGTTTTTGCATACACACCACTGGAAAGAGTTAAGCTTCTCTTCAAGGTTATTCTGATACAAGTTTCTTACAGTGCCCCAAATTGCCAGATGGAGAGTTCAGTTGTTATACTGCTATTATCATTATTTCAGATTTTTTTCCATGCTGTTATAATATTTATTTTGCTAATCTACAAATTGGGGCACAGCACGACTAAATCATTTACTCTACATACGCTATAAGTAAATAGCCGAATTGGGAAAAGTTAATAATCCCTTCGTAATAAAAGTCTAAAAATAATCTACTATAAAATAAGCAGCTACTTTCTTGTAAATAAATTGTTATGTTTTTTCTAGTGCTTATCTTGGATATTAAAATGTAAAAAAATAACCTAATGTAATCTGTAATGATTTAATAAAGGAAAGCCAATTGTTACTTAAAAGGGTTATTTATTATAAGTGTTTCTAAGAGAAGCCAGGTATATAGCAACAAAAATACTGACACTTGTTGAAATTTGTAAAATAAAAAGAAGAACTAATAAATGATCAAAACTCTGCTGAATCCATGATAAACAAACATTTAGTGATAGTCATCTATTTATTATAACTACTGCCCTTGACTCCTAATTGAATAATAGCTCATGTTGTGCTGAATAACCTATTAATCTTTCACGGTAAGTAGAAAAAAACAAACAGAATTTATGTCACTTTAAAGGCATAATAGAGTGTAGTAGAAAATGGAGACTTTGTCTCTGTTTTATGATGAAACAGATGTTGACAATATTCTCGTGTAGAAGCCTGTAGAGTATAGTGTGATGTTTCTTGAACCAGAACAATGTACGGACCAATTGAAAATATATACATAAAAAATTCTCATGCGCTACTTAAGCTAGGTCTTCAGATAACAGTTCAGGAAATACTATTGGTGTAGTGGTTAAGAGTCTGGGGTCTGGATTCAGACTACTCAGGTTGAAATCATAGCTCTGTCCCTAATAAGCTGTGTAAATGAGGCCAAATCACTGAACTTTTCTAAGCCTAACTGTTCTTCAGCTATTAAACAGCAGTAATAGTAGTAGTACTAGCTGCCTCACTGAATTAATATGAGAAGTAAATGAAACAATACGGGTGTCCTCATTGTCCGTGTTGCCAGTGCATTGAAATATGCTTACCTGTATCTTTAGCTGAATAAGTGAACATGTCCCACAGTTTGTTACTCTGGAACTACAGGGAGATCTGAAGTCCCTTCCTGTCCCCTCCTGAGGAATTCCATTACAAAATGTCATTACAAAACCTATTTAAGTTTTTACATAATTAAAATTGTTGTTGTGTGCGGTCGAGTCGATTCCAACTCATAGAGACCCTATAGGACTGAGGAAAACTGTCTCATAGGATTTCCTAGGCTTAGTCTTCACAGCCAACACACATCTGTCAGTTTGTCGTACTGTGGTGTC
>NW_004443938.1:45383180-45383871 GCF_000243295.1 Trichechus manatus latirostris
GTAGGCATTAGTGAGCTAAAATGAACTGGTATTGGCCATTTTGAATCACAAAATCATATAGTCTACTATGCCAGAAATGACAAATTGAAGAGAAATGTCCTCACGTTCATTGTCAAAAAAAAACATTTCAAGATCTATCCTGAAGTATAACGCTGTCGGTGATAGGATAATACCCATACACCTACAGGGAAGACCAGTTAATACAACTATTATTCAAAATTACGCACCAACCACTAAGGCCAAAGACCAGGAAATTGAAGATTTTTACCAACTTCTGCAGTTTGAAATTGATCAAACATGCACTCAAGATGCATTGATAATTACTGGTGATTGGAATGTGGAAGTTGGAAACAAAGAAAAAGGATCTGTTGTTGGAAAATATGGCCTTGGTGATAGAAATAACACTGGAGATCACATGACAGACTTTTGCAAGACCAATGACTGATTCATTGCAAATAGGTTTTTTCAACAACATAAAGATGACTACACATGTGGACCTCGTGAGATGGAAAACACAGGAATCAAATCAACTACATCTGTGGAAACAGACTATGGAAAAGCTCAATATCAGAACAAGGCCGGGGTCAACTGTGGAAAAGATCATCAATTGCGCATATGCAAATTCAAGTTGAAGCTGAAGAAAATTAAAGTAAGTCCACAAGAGCCAAAATACGACCTTGGGTATATCCCA
>NW_004443939.1:0-1462 GCF_000243295.1 Trichechus manatus latirostris
GGCAGGAGCTGTCATCTCCACTTTACAAATGGGAAAACTGAGGGTCTGAGCTGGCTGTCAATCCTGGGCCTCCTGAGTTTCCCAGATCCCATTTGACACTACTCTGAGTTCTTTGGGGCTCATGAAAGGGGAGCCCTGAATGATGGGAAAGTTCAAATATGGTCCTCTTTGAAGGAGGGAAATCTGGGGGACATGGACCTGGGTTCAAATCCTCTACTTACTAGCTGCTGGCTGGCTCTGAGCAGGTCACCGGACCTCTCTGTGCCTCTGTGTCCTTTATAAAATGAGGGTGATAATTATGTAGTGATTATAGATATATATGTGTGTGTGTATATGTGTATATATACATACATATATATACATTCATAATAATTATATATGTGTGTATATATAAATATACATAAATCCATAATAATTATATATGTATGTGTATCTGTACATGTGTGTATATATGTATATGTATACATACACACACACACACACACACGCACACACACATATATTTTGTTGTTGTTAGGTGCTGTTGAGTCGATTTTCCACTCATAGTGACCCAATGTGACAAAGTAGAACTGCCCATAGGGTTTCCTAGGCTGTAATCTTTACAGTAGCAGATTGCCAGGTGTTTCTCCCACAGAGCCACTGGGTAGGTTCCAATCACCAAATTTTTGGTTAGTAGCCGAGTGCTGAACCATTGTGCCACCAAGGCTCCATATATGTATATACATATATGTTGTTGTTAGGTGCCATTGAGTTGGTTCCCACTTATAGCAATCCTGTGTACAACAGAATGAAACACTGCCTGGTCCTGTGCCATCCATATATACATATATATATATATACACACACACACCTTCATAATAATTATACTGTATATGTGTATATATATACAGACACACATATACATATATATATTTCCATAATAATTATATGTGTGTGTATGTATGTATATATATGCGTGTGTATGTGGATACATATATACATATATGTGTGTGTGGGTATATATATCCATAATAATTATATGTGTATGTGTACGTACGTACGTGTGTATATATATATAAAACCAAAAACCAAACCCGTTGCCGTAGAGTCGATTCTGACTCATAGCGACCCTACAGAACAGAGTAGATCTGCCCCGTAGAGTTTCCAAGGAGCACCTGGTGGATTCGAACTGCTGACCTTTTGGTTAGCAGCCATAGCTCTTAACCTCTACGCCACTAGGGTTTCCATATATATACATACACACAGAATTTCAGAGGCACACTGAATGTCAGTTCCTGTCTCCCCAGTCTCGCTCACTGACCTTTCTTGGAGGATCGCGCTGCTGAGCCCCGGAGACCAGAGGCAGTGTAGAAGAGCAGGCAGTACCATTGAATGCATGAGTGTGGACTCTTCCTCTGTGACCTTGAGCGATCTGCTTCACCCTTCTCTTCTCCATCTCTATAAAGGAATGCCTACATTTTTC
>NW_004443939.1:5196-7311 GCF_000243295.1 Trichechus manatus latirostris
AGCTCTGCAAAATAGATGCTGTTGTCCTGGTGGCACAATGGTTAAGCAGTTGGCTGCTAACTGAAAGGTTGGTGGTTTGAACCCACCCAGCAGCTCTGTAGGGGAAAGACCTGGTGATCTGCTTCTGTAAAGATTACAGTCAAGAAAAGCATATGGGGCAGTTCTACATTGTCACATGGGGTCACTATGAGCTGAAAATCAGCTGGACAGCACTTAACAACAACAATAACTTCCTTATTTTACAATCGTAGAAATGGTGGCCGAAAGAGATTAAATGACTTGCCTGGAGTCATGCAGTTAGTCAATGGTGGGACCTGATTTTGAACTAGGTTCTATCTGAGTCCAAAAGTGAGGGACAGGGGAGATGGTGGAGCCTGGTGGTTAATATACCAACTCCTTCGTTACCTGTTCGGTGACTTTGGGCATGTTACTTTAAATTCTCTTACTCCTCGGTTGTTGTTTTTTTTTTTCATCTGCAAACACAGTGATCATAATATTTACCTTATAAGGTCATTGTGAGGTTTAAGTGAATTAATGTATGTCCAGCACTTATTACAGTACCTGGCTTGGACTAAGTGCTCATCAATGTTAGTTTCTATTTTAGGATGAGGAAAGTGGCTAAATAAATACTCCCTCAGTATGAGGGGATGAATCCGTTTCACAATGGGGTACAGAAATGATTCACTTATAAATGTTCTCAGCTTTCCCTTCCCCTGAGCTTGAGGAAGAGGGTGTTGCTTTTGCCAGCTCAGCTTCCTTCTCCACCCTTCTCCTTCAGAGTGTCCCTCGGGCCAGTTCTGTTAAAGCCCAAGAATTGATAGACATTCTTCATTTCCTCTGTCACCTGAGAAAATTATTCAGTGTCTAGAAAATATTGTCTATTGTTATTATTTTGGCCATAGCCCACTTTGGGCCTGGGCATGAAAGGAAGAGGCCTTTAGGGGCTGAGTTGAGCGTGCAGGTGAGTACAAGGAGGAGGCTCTCAGCAGTCAGGTACTGAGTGCCTACTCACTGGGGTCAGTGCTGAGACAGGGGAGTCAAGGTTCAAAGATCAAGTTCAGTGTTTATTCCCTTTGCCCCAGGAGTGGTCCCTACTATATGTATTTGTGTGTGTATGTATGAGAAAGAGAGTAGATCACCAGGCCTTTCTTTCAAAGCATGTCTGGGTGGGCTTGAACCTCCAACCTTTTGGTTAGCAGCCAAGTGCGTTAACCGTTTGCACCAACCAGGGACTCCACCAAATCGGAATCAGCTTGACAGCAAGGGTATTTTTTTTTTTTTATTTTGTTTTTTAGGGACTCCATTAATGGGGTAGATTAGGTTTATTATGCTGAGTAAGTAAGTTATTTCATATGACATGCTTAGCCAGGCATAAAGTGAGTGCTCAATAAAAATTAGCTACTATTATTTTTTCCCACAATTGGGACACAAGCCAGTTCTATCCAGAGATAATTCTTGGATGTGTTTTTAGCTTCTGGTATAAACATTTCTCCTCAAGAAACCTGAACCCACAGCTGCTGTTCAGAGGCCAAACAGTCCTGGTCGAGCTTTTGCTTCTGCTCCAGCTTCTGCTCTGATTCAGGAGGCTCTGTAGAGAGTGGCTGGAGTTTAACATTGAACTTTTTTTTTTTTTCCTGCTCCTTTACCTAGGTGAGGTAGGCACTGTTATAATTTCTGTTTTACAAGACAGTTTAGAGAGCTGAAGTCCCTTGTCCAAGGTCACAGAGCCAGCCTCAGTCATAGTCCAGGGCCATTTGGAGTAGGAGTTGCCAGGTTTAATACCCACCTCTCAGGAATGTGAAAAGTGAATGGAGTTAAGGTTGTAAAGGGCCTGGCGCACTACTGGCACAGAAAGGGGCTCAGCACACTGTATTCGTTGTCATTGTTGTTGCTGCTATTATTCTAGGTCGACTCTTGGTGTGGGTAACTACTCTGCAAAAGTATCCTGATAATCTCCCCCTTCCACTGGCCCTCCCTCCCCACAGGTGCCACTCTAAACGTGCTCTAAGCAGAATCTGATCTCTCCCTCAGAGGGTCAGGCTGCTCTGTTTGCTTGGGCTGCCTGGCAACAATGCTGTCATGGCCTCTTGCCTTTTGGGAGAGAAAATCCAAGTT
>NW_004443939.1:8389-10329 GCF_000243295.1 Trichechus manatus latirostris
AACGGTCAACCTTTTGGTTAGCAGAGGAGAGCTTAACCACTTTGCGACCATGGCTCCTTGTTCTTTGAATAGGGAATGTTTAATGTAAAGGATTGTTAACTAGTAACAGGGAAGATGAACTACTAAGAGGTAAAGATAACGCTAAAGGATACAGGAATAGGAGATTTAGGGAGCAGCTTTATCTCTAGGGTTGAGGCAAACTACCCAAACAAGGAGCACATTTGGAAGAAGAGTCCCCGTCCCCACCCTCTACCCCCACCCCCACCCCCAAGGCTGAGATTCAGCCTTGATGGAGAGGATGTGGGTGTAACCCACTGGATGGTGAAGAGGTTTCCTGAGGTGCTGCAAGTGGGAAACCACTCCCTAAGGAAACCCTCTAGGAATCTGCCCTCCAGGGAGCCAGTAAGACTCCCTTGGAAGCTGCCCTTGGGTATGCTGCTGAAATTCGCTGGGGAAACCGCCCCCTCGGTGCCAATGGAACTTGCTGAGGCGTGAGTGCCACTGGATATCCTGCGCATGCTATTTGCTGTGCCCCACAGGAGTAAGAAGACAGCAGGCACCCGGAAACCAGGAAGACAAGACCCTTCCTCCTGTTGTGTTCCTCTAGCACCCTCTACTGACAAAGTAACATCGAACCAGCTGGCAAAGGAGAAATATTTACAGGGTCCGGTTCTGGCATCACAAAGCAGGGCAATGAAGGGAGAGTACAGAACTGGGAGACAATACATTGTAATCGGCACAGTAAGGTTTAGCTGACACCGCAGCCCAAACTGTTTTTGCTATAACCCGGACTTTTCTGACCTTCGTTTTTCCCATGTCTAAATTGAGAACAGCAATGCTTACCTCATACGGATGCCATACATATTAAATGAGACAATATACACATAGGCCTGGGAGAATTCAGTGAGAATTAATTGCCCACTAGCCTGCCTTGTTATAAAACTGTAAAATATTAACAACGAAAGATACTCGAGGCATAATCAAGTCCATTCTCCCCATTTCACAGATGGCAAACCTGAGGTCCAGAGAGAAGTGGTTTATCTCAGGTCTCAACATCTGCCAATTTCAGAGTAATAATTAAGTCCTGAGCCACCTGACCCCTCTTTCATTTCTCTTCTTACTCAACTCTGCTGTCTCACGTTTCATATCATGTTAATTTAGAGCTAGAAAGTGGGGGTAGGGGTTCCATATAAAACTATATAACATCGGCTGGCCTTGTAATCAGTTGGACAATCATAGGACTTTCTTTTGTTGACAAGGAGAAAAGGTTATTTTGATGAAATTAAGTATTTCCTTAAAGATCAAGCTAGTGCTTTTATTTCATTACTGAGCTGGCAACATGGAATAAGTCAAGTTTGTAAACAACATTAACCATCTGAACTAGTGAGGGCATAGAAATAATATTCTACTGCCATAAAAGCCTCTTGGACTCCTTATTTCCATCCACAATTTCCTTTGTTACTGCTCTGAGATCTGGTTACAATATCCCAGATTTAGTCATCTGGGAAGGCTGCATCTTTCACAGCTCTTTCAGGAGTTTCCATTTGTGGGTTTCTCTTCTCTTCTACATGTTCTGTTTGGGGAATTGCATAGGTAACCAAACCCTTGTCTCCAGGCCTGACCTCTCCAACCACCTTCAGATTTTTGTATCTAATGCCTTCTAAACGTCTCCATATACATGTCTCAAGGAACTTGGAGCTCGCCCTCCCCGACAATGAACTTGCCATCTTTTCCCACATCTGCTGCTCCTGCACGCCTGGTCTTCTGGAGCAGCATCTGTGTCCACCAAACAGTCGTGGAAGAACTTCTGCTTGAAACTCTTCTGTCAATTTCCAGTGCACTTTGAGTATTTATTCTAATGCCCTAACGTGGACTACAAGGCCCTGCAGAACTGGTCCTGCTGACCTTTCTTACTCATATTGTCCCACTCTTCCTTCACT
>NW_004443939.1:11814-31764 GCF_000243295.1 Trichechus manatus latirostris
CTATACTTCTATTAGAATACAGGCCAGTCTGTAAGCACTGATTCTCAGTCTGTAGTTCATGAACAGGTCTCAAGTGTCCATGAACACCCTGAAGTTGTAGGTAAATTTTTGTGTACTTGGGTATAGATGTGTTTCTCTGGCAGAAAGTGTCCATAGCTGTCACTGGATTCTCAAAGAGGCTTCCCTCACCTCCAAGGGTTAAGAATCACTTTTAGAATGTCTCAAGATCAAGGGGTGAATTTTCCCCCCATTAATTCAAAATGAAACACAGTAAGCTCCCCTCCCCTACCTTTTTTTCTTAGCTGTAATCTTTATGGAAGCAGATTGCCAGATCTTTCTTCCGTGGTGCTGCTGGGTGGGTTCGAACTGCCAATCTTTAGGTTAGTAGTCAAGCGCAAACCGTTTGTGCCACCCCGGGACCTCAAGAATCACTTAGAAAAGAAATATACTTTTATGTCTTTCTGCCTGTGTATGGTGTTTCCTCTGCTGAAAGGCCCTTGTTTCCTTCCCCTAGACCGACATGCTTCTGTTCATCCATCAAGTGCATTGGAACTTGCTGTGAAGGTTTCCCCAGCTGCCTGGGTGAGAACTGCTCACACATCCTCTGTGCGCCCACAGCCCCTGTGCCTCCCTCTGCCAGGGCTCTTTTCTCACTGCTCTGTTATTCCTCCCTCCTGGACTGGGAGTGCCTTTAGGAAAGATCACCAGGTCCTCAGAGCCCAGCACAGGGCTGGATCCAGGGTTATTATTTATTTGACTGTATATAAGGTGTCCTCATGTCTGAAAGTAGTCACTTAAAGTGAATACTCTTAAAATAAGCACAGCCGTTTCATAGTGGATTCATGCAATTCTTTTTTACAGCATCGTGTAAAAAAGACAAAGGCTTGGTTGGAATTTATTTTGAAAAATGAATGAAAAATTATCACCGTGTTTATTTGTCTTACATTTAACAAAATTTAGATTGTATTATAATTATATGCAAATGTTACAATGAGTCAAGAATGAATCAAATGCTGGTTTCTTTGGTATAGTTTTCCTAAGAACATTGTATGCTAGCACAAAATGCATTCTTCATTTTATCTTTGCCTTTTGCAACATAATCAAAAACAGGGTAATTTGTGCAAATGTTGTAGAAGTTTAGTTAATATTTTCTTAAGCTTCTTTTATATTAGAGATGTTCTCCTTTGAAATAATAATTATGGCATTCTCCTTTTTGATTTTCTTTTCTTCAGTTGCTAACTGGAATGAAGTCTGCCAGATTATCATTTGTCAGTGACTTTGCTTGTGATTCATGCAATTCTTTGGCATCAGTTTAATTGACTTCATGATATCTGGCATTTTTTGTAAATTGTAATTACTTTGTAGGACATTTGCACTGCATATGCCTTGTATTATTGGATATAGCACATTTGACCATGAAGACCTCCTGCCTATCCCATCCATTTGTGGGTCATAATATTTAGTGTCGAGCAGTACTTGCTGTGGTGTACTTTATGAATGGGTGGTAGTTTTATAGGTGTTAGGTACATTAGTGAATGTTTTTATGTTCGGTCTTTGCTCCCCTACCTGACCTCACAACTGCAGGAACTTCCATACTGGATACTCAGGCACTGGAAACACCCTATAGAAATCCTGTTTCTCAGAGCTTGTACCTCCCCGATGTCTATTGCCCAATATTCCTTACACCAGAGCCGAGGGTGTCCTTGTGGAACTTCTCTGTCTCCTAAGTCTAATAAATGTCCCTTATGCAAAACGTAGAAGTCCTTGGGTGGTGCAAATAATTAAGCTCTTGGCAACTAACTGAAAAGTTGGCAGTTTGAATGCGCCCAGAGGTACCTCAGAAGAAAGCCTGACAATCTACTTCTGAAAGATCATAGCCCTTGAAAACTCTATGGAGCACAGTTCTACTCTGAATTGACTCCACGGCAACTCTTCTTTTTTTTTTTTTTTTAATGCTAAAGGTTGGCCAAGAGTGTTTTGATTGTTCAAAACGAAGAACTGGCCTCCTGGTGGGGTCCAAACCATCCTATCTGTGCACTGGTCTTCTGGAACTAAGAGGAACACATCCTCTCTTTTGTTCCTTTGCATCTTCCAGGCCACGCTTTATACAGAACTGGAGAATGCTGGAACTGGGATGGACATTGTGTTATACTCCAACAAACGTTCACTCTATGCCAGGAATTTTTTCATATGTTCTGATATTTGACTTCACAGCCTCCCTGTGAGGTCACTGTTTTTTTCATCTCTATTTGAGAGATGGGGCTCAGAGAGAGTAAATGGCTTGTTTCAGTAAGTGGCTTGAGAAGTGGGGCTGGGATAAGGACTGTTGTGCCCTGCTATAAGTCTTGGCAGTTTCCCTCAATTTACAAATGGGGAAACGGAGGCCCAGGGAGTGGAAAGACTTGCCAAGAGGCACAGCAGTAGGTTAGTGGTAAAACCAAAACTAGACCCCAGGCAGTCTAACTCCCAGTCCACCTTCTTCTACTCTACTTTCTTGCCCATTCTGGTTATTGTCCACCTATTGTTTTAGGAAAGGAAAACTAATTTCATATGAAATTATTTAAAAGTTTCCAGACTCTTAGTTGCATAACCAAAAGTTCCATTTTATTAACAAGTGTGATTTGTTTTCAGCCTTCTTAAACTTCCAGTGATACATTTATTTCATTACTGAATTGGCAATACGTGATAATTTAAAGTCATCTGATTCATCAAACTTTCAACACCCTTTGACATAGGGAATATATTGCACTGAGATTTTATTGTCCTAAAACAGTCACAAACGTTGATATGTGATCAAAGAGAAGTGTCTGTCTAGAAGCCAGGTCTTTTAATTCCAACTCCAGTGCCCTAACCAGACTCATATTTTTTATCAAAAAAAGTTAACAGGACAGCTATAATTAGATAGTACTTGCTATATACTTGGCACTGTTTTAAATTTACTTTGCACATATTAACTCATCTAACCCTTAGAATAATCAATGAGGTAGGTACTGTTATCATTCCTATTTTACAAACAGAGGCATTCCAAAGGGAATATATTGAAAACATTAAACATTTCCTTATATATTTTCTAGTTTTTGTAAAGGTTTATTTTTTACTTTTAGCGCTTGAATCATTAACTGCCCATGTGCTCCCTTCATAGGATGGTTTGGTATACGTGATGTGTTACTTTAAGATACTTTAGACTGCAAGCAATAACGCCTGACTAACAATAGCTTAAGGAGTAGGTAGTTCCAGACTGGCTCAGTGCTCAGAAAAGACCCAGTCTCTTCCCATCCTTCCCTTCTACTTTCCTCAGAGAACTGACTTTTTGTCCTCAGGCTGCTGTCTCATGGTTTAAAGACGGCTACCTCACCTTCAGTCCTGAAAAGGCTATTTTCAAAGACAGAAAGCCAACAAATGGCCAGAGTAGCATCTTGTCCTTTAACAGGGAAGAAAAAAATTTCCAGAACCCTTTCAGTAAATTTCCCCTTATATATCGAGTTGAACTAAGTCACTTGGCCACTTCTAGCTGAAGGAAGGCTGGGAAAATATGGCCCTTGCATTTCCAGCTCTGTGTGTGTGTGTGTGTGTGTGTGTGTGTGTGTAGATGTCAACATGAAAAAGGGTGAGAAGGAAATGGCTGTTGGTTGGCCAGCCAGCAATTTCTGTGACACAAGATAAGTTGTTGTTAGCTACCGTCGAGTCGATTCTGACTCATGGTGACCTCAGGTATGCAGAGTAGAACTGCTCCATAGAGTTTTCAAGGCTGTGACTTTTTGGAGCTGATCACCAGGCCTGTCTTCTGAGGCACCTCTGGCTAGGTTTGAACCACCAACTTTTTGGCTAGTAGTTGAGTGCTTAACTATTTGTGCCACAAAGAGATTCCTGATAAATCGTTAGTGGATAATTATCTTTTCATATGGTCTCCAGTGGCTCATCTGAGACGTTTTACTTATTTAATTCTCACAACAACCTTGGAAATTTGTTGAATTAAATAGTGAAAGTTTAAGAGCAAACGGTCACTTTGAACTTTGAAATTCCATGTTGTTGTTAGGTGCTGTCGAGTCGATTTGGCTGTTACTTGGATGTGATATATACCTGACAACATCCTGAAACAGAATTAAATAGAATTTTGGCATCTCGTATGGGTCAGTATGAGAAGCCATAATTCTATATAATTCTGTATCAGGATGTTGTCAGGCATATATGACACCCAAATAGCAGCCAGCTGTAGTTTATTGACATAAACAATAAAGATGAGGAAAAGGAGGCTCAACAAGGCTCTAGAGGTTGTAATGCAATTCTGTAGCAGGGTCAAGATTTGAATCTAGGCCTTCTGGTTTCAGAGTCCTTGCTCTTTCCAGTACGGAACGTGCCTTGATGCTCCTTTCTGATTCTTGAGACTTTAAGGATTCCAGTGTTCCTGCTGTCATTTGGGCTTTTGACATTTCTCCAGTCAGGGTCTTTGGAATTTTGGCTGATGGATTTCAGAAACCCTAATTGTCATTAGGGGCCCTGGTGGTACAGTGGTTAAACGTTTGGCTGATAACCAAAAGGTTGGCAGTTCAAATGCACCAGCCTCTCCTTGGAAACCCTATGGGGGAGTTCTGCTCTGTCCTATAGGATTGCTATGAGTCGGAATCAATGGCAATGGGTTTGGGGTTTTTTGGAATCATTATTAAGGTCCCTGGGTGGCACAAGTGGTTTGTGATTGGCTGCTAACCTAAGGATTGACCATTTGAACCCACTCAGTGACACCATGGAATAAAAGCCTAGCGATCTTCTTCCGCAAAGATTATAGCCAAGCAAACCCTATGGAGCAGTTCTACTCTGTAACACATGAGGTTGCTATGAGTTGGAATCAACTCGATGGCTAGGGGTTTGGTTTTTGGTTTGGATCCCATCATTAAGTCGCTAAAGTTGTAGTAATTTGTCATGGCAGCAATAGAAAACTAAAACAATGCTTAATAAATATTATCTAATTTTAAAATCCTGCATGAGAAAGTTGGACAATGAAAAAGGAAGACAGAAGAAGAATTGATGCATTTGAACTGTGGTGTTGGTGAAGAATACTGAATGTAAGAAGACTGCCAGAAGAACAAATAAATCAGTCTTAGAAGAAATACAACCAGAATGCTCCTTAGAAGCGAGGATGGGGTGATGATGGCTTGCTTACTCTGGACATGTCATTAGGAAAGACCAATCACTAGAAAAAGACATCCTGTCTGGTAAAGTAGAGAGTCATCAAACATGAAAGGACCCCCTTAATGAGATGGATTGACACAATAGTTACAATAAATGACTTAAACATGTCAACGATTATGAGAATGACACAGGACCAGGCAATATCTTGTATTGTTATACATGAGGTTGCTGTGAGTCAGAACTGACTCAACAGCAACTAACTAACAACAATAACAATCCTTTTATCCAGTTTCAGTCATTCCATCTTCAATTCTTTCCCTGCCCCAAGAGGATAAGATGCTGCATTGATGAGCCAACTTGATTCAGGACAAATACATACATGTAAAGTGCTGGTCACTGTACTGTTGGGAAGGAAGGCACTACCAGGTCTTTGTTATTTAAAAAATTTTCATGCAGACCTTCCTGCTGGAGAATGTTGTGATTCACAGAGCAGATGCCACATCTGAGTTTTCTTAAAACCACAAGTCATCCTAGAGCCAAGAAGATGCATTCAGACAACTGTCCATTTTATTGTGGTTGTTGTTTTAGCTGCTGTTAAGTGGGCCTCTAACTCATGACAACCCCATGCACAACAGGATTGGACCATTGTGATCCATAGGGTTTTCACTGGCTGATACTTTGGAAGTAGGTCACCAGGTTTTTCTTCCTATCTGTCTTAATCTCGAAGCTCTGTTGAAATCTATTCAGCACTGTAGCAACACACAAGGCTCCACTGACAGATGGGTGGTGGCTGTACTTCAGATGCATTGCCCAGGAATTGAACCCTTATCTCCTGCATGGAGAATTCTGCCACTGAATTACCACTTTCCCCATCCTCTTTTCTAGGCTCTGCCTTACTGTGGGTTTGATCATCAACTAGTGAACTAGACCAGCATGGTTCATCATTTGTCTCTGACCTTTTATGCTAAAAATGCTCTCTACTCCATCATTTATCCCTCTCTTCAACAAACAAACACTGAGAATCTACACTGTGCTAGGGGCTAGGTATGAAAAATGAATAAGAAATGAAGCTCATAGTTTAGTGGGAGGATGCAGATAAACAATGAGATTGATAAAAATGATGAGTGATTTATAGAGAGGTAAACCAGGATGCTCTGGGGGCACAGAGCAGTCCTCTTTCTCTGGGGGTGGAAGGCAGAAGGGAGGAGCTTATGAAATTTTCTCAGAGGAAGTGGTATCTAAATTGAGTTCTGTAGATCAATGGGTAAAGTAGCATGGGAAAGCAATAAGAGTAGAGAAAAGTGGAATGGGGGTCTGAGACAGCTGCAGGTTTCACGTCGAAAAGAGTGGCTGCTAACCAAAGTTGAGGAGCTGGAGGTAAGTAGAGGAAAAGCAGAAACCAGTATTGGCTCTAAGAAGGGGTGGATGCCAAGGGGAATAGGAACAGATGAGGATGTAGAGCACAACGTAGAGAGGTGAGTGGATCAGGACAGAGACCTTAATGGAGGAGAATTTTTTGAGGCCTTCTAGGGTGCTAGTCTCACTTGGTTGTTGTCTTGCCTCAGATATGGAAGTGGACAAGCAGAATTCACTTTCTTCCTGTTATGAGCTGATCATTTAGAATCTATGACATAGTATCAATTATCTTTTACTGTGAAACAAACCACCCCGAAACTTAGTGGCTTAAAACATCAACTATTTATTTAGCTCACAATTCTAAGGGTTGAAAATTGAGGCTGAGCTCAGCTGTACGGAACTTAAGGTCTCAGCAGGGCTTGCTTATGCGTCTATGGTCAGCTGGTAGTCATCATCACTCACATTGTTGGTAGTAGTCTGGCTACAGCCAAGTGATAGAATTAACTGTGCTATATGTATTTCATTATTCAGCATGCTACCTTGGGGTTGTTCACATGGTGATCTTGTCCCTAGGAGCAGCCAGCCAGCAAGTCCTCAGTGCACAAGTGCTTTTCAAGCCTCTCCTTGCTTCCTGCTTGCTAATGTTCCATTGACCAAAGCAAATTCTATGGCCAATCCAGATTAAAGGAGTGGAGTAGCCTTCACGTCTTTCTGGGAGAAACTACAAAGTACAGTGGCCCAAATTGCAATCTACCATAAAATCTCACTAAGACAGATACTTAACTAGCAATTTTAGTGCCTATTGAGCCCTGGTGGCACAGTGGTTAAGTGTTCAGCTGCTAACCAAAAGGTCAGCAGTTCAAATCCACCAGCTGCTCCTTGGAAACCCTATGAAGCTGTTCTACTCTGTCCTATACGATTGCTATGAGTTGAAATTGACTCAATGGCAACGGTTTTTGTTCTTGTTTTTTTAATGACAAGCAACACCAAACATGAAGACGCAAGAGGGGAAGTTGGTTGGATGGGTTGAAGAAGAGAAATTGGGAAAGGAATGGTCTCTTTGTACACAAAGGTGCCCATGGGGTAGCATGCTTTTGGCCCTGCTATTGGTCACCCAGAATTGCTCATCTCTATTTGCTGCCAAGATGGCTGCTCCAAGGTCAGAGGTAAACTTCCCTGATGGGTGAAGGTGAAGATGTTTCTTTTGGGGAGACCCTGTTGGGATGAAGGCAGAGTCTTTTCTGCCCCTTAACAGCCTGGCTTCTACTCTGCTTGGTGGAAACAACAAAATGCAGTACACTCTCTGGGAAACAACCACCTTCTCACTCCTGGACTTGAACCCAGGGTAGCAAGGAGAACAGAGCAAGCGCATGGCTGGGAGTCAGGGTTCTAGTATTCACTTACCCTATATGCATATACAGAGCTTCTACTCTGTGCCAAGCACCGTGCTAGTAGTCAACCCGGGAAAAGAGTCAGGCTTCCCTCCTCCAAGTCTAGAGCTCTTTGCTCTCTTTATGAGAAAGAAGAAAGCTGTTAGCACTGAGCATGTCTGCGTGCCATGCATTTTTTCCATTTTATAGGTGAAGAAACTGAGCATCAGATACATGAGGTATGTGCCAACAGCTTCACAGTTAGCAGTGGGCGAAGTTGAGATTCAAACTCAGATTAGTCTCTCTCCGATATTCACCTCTTCCTATTTCACTCAATAAACTCAGCTTGAAACACAAGGGCTCACTTTCTCAATTCTCTGGGCGAGAACCTGCTGTGTTTTGTTTTCCCCAGGAAAGTGGGAAAGATCAAACATTTGCTACTCTTTCCACTACCACATCCTGACAGGGAAGTGGAGCTTAGGAGAAGAAATGCATTTCCATTTGGTTTACTCAATTCAATTCAAAAATGTTTCCTAAGTACAAGTCGGCACCAGCTACTGTGTTGAGCAGAAGAACCCAGAGGTGAACATGGCATGGTCTTTGCCCTTGTGGTAGACACAATGGCATAATGGGACCACCATTACACACAGGACTTCTCAAAGTATTTCTCAAGGTTTCATGTATGTGTGTGTGTGTGTGTGTGTGTGTGTGTGTGTATGTGTGTACAGGGTGACTTACATCAGAATCCACTTGAGACACTGTAGAAGTACAGATATTCCACGGTTCCATCCCAGATCTACAGAATCAAAGACCTCAGCGGGTGGAGTTGTGAATTCGCAGGTTAACAAGCCCCCCCGCCCCAGGTGATTCTGATGCTCACTAAAGTTGAGAACCTTTGAGTCATATGAATGAAGGCAAGAACACAAATGAAATACTGTTGCTCTTCCTTAAGGCAGGGGCTGGGAAGACTTCACAGAGACGGACTTGGAGAAGGGAGGAGGAATCCCAGGCAGAAAGACATGAAGTCCAGGGCAACTCTTCCACTAGGCATAGTAGGCACAGTGCCTCAGGCCCACAATACTTTTGTTGTTGTTAGTTGCTGTCAAGTTGGCTCCAACTCATGGTGACCTTATCTATAACAGTGGCAGGTCCTGTGTCATCTCCATGATCTTTAATATGTTTGAACTTATTATTGAGACTATTGGGTCAGTCTATCTCAGTGAGGGTTTTCCTTGGCCCCATACTTTACCACACAGTATGTCCTTTTCTAGGGATTGGTCTATCCTGATGATGTGTCCAAAGTAAGCAAGCCATCTCACCATTCTTGCTTCTAAGGAGCATTCTGGTTGTATTTCTTCTAAGACTGATTTGTTTGTTCTTCTGGAAGTCCATGGTATAGTCAATATTCTTTGCCAACACCACAGTTCAAGCACATCGATTATTCTCTGTCTTCCTTTTTTCATTATCCTTCTTTTGCATCATATGAGGTGATTGAAAAGACCATGGCTTGGGTCAGGCACACCTTAGGCATCAAAGTGACATCTTTGCTTTTTAAAACTTTAAAGAGGTCTTTTGCAGCAGACTTGCCCAATATAATACATTGTTTTACTTTTAGAGGCCCTCCAAAAGTTTGAATTTCTTTCAAAATGAGGAGAAAAAATGAACATTTAGGGTCAAAGAAAATGTTTTAATTGTTTTCTGACAGAAAAAAAAGAAGTTTTTAGAGGCTCTGGAAATTTATTAAGTTTTGCTTAAAACAGAAAAAAATTGAAGTATTTAAAGTTATACCAATAATAATTTTTAATATTGATGTTATGGTGGGAGGGTCCTATGAAGACAAAAGTATGTAGGTCCCTGGTGGAGACATGGCCATGTGTGGTAGGTGTGGTGTGGTCTGATTGTGAGGGGGAATGGTGAGAGCTAGAAGGCTGGAGAAGTAGGTAAGGGCTGGCTACTGGAGGCCCTGAGTGCCAGGCTGAGGAGTTTGGACCTTATCCTGAGCATAGTGGGGAGCCACTTAAGAGTTTAAACAGAAGGAGATATGGTTAGATTTTCAGTATTAAGAAAATCTCTTTGAAATTCTTATGTGTGGGGATTGGAGGGGTTGGTGTAAGACTGGTATTAGGAAAATCTGAAGGGGAATGTATCTAGGGCAGAGATGGAAAGGAAGAGGTGGTCATGAAACAGAGGATATAGAATCAATAGGACTTGGTGAGGACTGATTGGATATGGGTGGTGAGGGAGAGGGAGGCACCAAGGATGTCTTAACCAAATGATTAGTATTTTAACTGATACCCCTTCTAATCTGTGTAAATCTTCATTCATATTATGCTTCATGCAAGTTGCGCTGGCTTCCAAGCATGTGAGTCTTCTACCTTATGCATGTTGGGAAACTTTGCATGGAACACAGAGGCGTGGTAGATTGCAGGTGAGGGGTGGGCAGGGGGAACTCCATTAGTGAATCCTTTTATAAAGCAGGAAAAAAAAAAAAGTTTCTCTCTACAAAAATCCATACCAGGCACATTGGTGGACATGATAAATGTTTGTTGAATGAACAAATGGACTAGTTACCGTTATCTGAACCTTAGGTTTATCATCTGCAAAATCGATGTTGTTAGCTGGTATCAAGTCAGCTCCGACTCATGGCTACCTTATGTATAACAGAATGAAATGTTGCCTGGTCCTGCACCATCTTCATGATCATTGGTATGTTTGAGTCCGTTGTTGCAGCCATATTTCTGCAAAATTGAAGATGACAAATTAGATGAGAAAACCTGTTTAAAAAGAGCTTAGGAAGGAGTTGCATATGTGTTCACCCTTCCCTTCCGTTAGTGTCCCTGCATTTGAAGGAGGCAGCCACTTGCCACGTAGGGGACACCCAGCTTCAGCAGCCACATGTGGGATTGCTTTGGTCCTGATGTGGAAACACGTTCCAGCCCACTTCTTAAGAGCTCAGATGGATATTTGGGTCTTGCAGAGTTGTTTTTACATGTTCAAGAAATAGGAAAATAAAGAGCAACATCCTTGTGTCGACACGAAATGATCACCCTGTGATTCTGGGCTGGAGGTGGGGGGTACGGGTTGGGGTTGAATAAGCGACTGAATTGAAAAGCCCACATGGAACCACTTTTCCAGGGTCTGATCTGAGCCTGGAATAGAGTCATGCTCTGGTTGGAGGATTGATTCACTGGGGTCAGTGTGGCCTCTGGCAGAGCCTTGGACACATTTGTCCTCTCCTGTCCTAATATCCCTCTGGCAGCTTCATTGTCAGGCCTGGCAGAACCCCAAGAACGGATCTTTCTCCTGGCCCCCAGCAAGGCTGTGCACTGACTTCCAAACATGTGTGACCAGTTTGGCTGTCTGGACTTGAGGCCCCTCCGTGAGGAGGGCCTTGCTGAGATGGGCCTTCCTTTAACCTGTACACTTGTCATGGCTCCCAGCTGAGCACACTACGTGGTCCTCCTGCAGGTCCCCATCTGGCCATGCCTCATTGCCACCCCCAGGTCTCTTTCTAACCCAGAAAGGAGGCAGATAAGGGTCTTTGTTTGAGACTGATTGCTGTTCCTGTTGTCCAGATTGCTGTGGGGCTGCTGTCTTATATAGGTCCTCCTGCCCACAGAATGAGTATGGCTTCCAGAGCCCGAAAGACCAGGTTTGAATCTTGTCTCTGCCAGTAGCAAGCTATGTAACCTTAGGCAGGTACTCTAACCATCTTGGAACCTCGGTTTCTTCATCTGTATAATGGGGATTATTATTGTTTGATCTATCATTCAACCATCACAGATTTATTGAGGGCGTTATTCTGCATGCCAGGCACTGGAGACACAAAGACGAATTACAACTGGTTCCTGCTATAAGCAGATAATGTTCTCTAGATAATAAGAATGTGAAAGCTCCAAGCCCCTAGGCGGGGCACCCAGAACATGGTGCAGGGGAAATAACCGGGACTTCAAATTCAGACAGACAAAAGCTTGAATTCTGGCTGTAATATGAAATTACAGCTGCGTAATCTTGGACAAGACGCTTGTGCTTTCTGGTCCTCAGATCCCTCATCTGTACAATGAGGAGGCTTAACTAGGTGCTCTTCATATCTCTGACCATGACTGAATGAACTTAACATAGAAATCAAAAGGAAAAATAAAGTAGTTGAATTGGTCATGTGATTTTGATGCCTTGCAGTTAAAGCAAATGGGTGCTATGGCACTTATATTTCCATCCTGGGCATCCTGAATGGGGTCACTTCAAGGAATTCTGCATGTTCTTGGGGAAAGAGCCTGAGCTTTGGCATCGGATAGACCTGGCATCTAATCCCAGCTCTGCCACTTACTGGCTGAGTGACTTTGGGCAAGTTACTCAGTCTCCTGAGCCTTCACTGCCCATCATAAAACTTGGGAAAAAACATCCACTTTGCCGTGGTGTAAGAATTAGAGATGGCTTAGGTGAAGCACCTGGCACATAGTAGGCCCTCACTACGTGGTTCTGTGACCCAGCGGACTGTGAGCCCCTTGTGAGCAGGTTCCATATTTGGCTGTATGGTCTCTACAGTGCCCAGCACAGGACCATGCAGGGAGTAGATTCTCTGTGTTTGTTGCATGAATGAATGAATGAACAAAGGGATTAACAGCTTTTAACACTAGCCTTGTAAGCTGGGCCCCAAAGAAGCATATTTTCCTCTGTTGAAGGTGGTGTGTTGCATGGGGAAATGGAAAGAACTTTAGACTCAGATTCAGGCCTGAGATCTGAGTTCTATAGTATGGACCCTACTTGTTAATAACTCTAAGTTCTTGGATAAGTTGTGGCACTTATTACAGCCTCAGCAGCCCAGTTTCCTCATCTGAAAATTGTCCCGCTGACTTTGCTGGGTTCTAAGATAGTTCCTGGGTAGTAGAAAGGGGTAAGCTCTCCACTACTAACCATAAGGTTGGCAGTTTGAATCCACCCAGAAGTGCCTCGGAAGAAAGGCCTGGTGACCTTCCTTCTAAAAGGTCACACAGCCTTGAACACCGTATGGAGTGCAGTTCTACTCTAACACACAGGGTTGCCATAAGTCAGAATGGACTCGACAGCAACTGGTTTGGTTAAGGTAGTCCAAAGTCTCCATGACTGTGAACCTACTCTTTAAACTGTAAAATACCATCCCCACATAAAGGGTTGTTGTTGCCAGTGGTGTGCTTGCGAAGGGCATGAAGCTATTGATATCTGCTGTTTGGCACTGGCTTAGAGGACGGTCAGATGGTCCAGTGCTCATGCATGTGAACTGGGATTTCACGTGCTAGGAACATAGTCCCCTCCCGGCACCAGTGACTGCCCTTTGTCCCCACAGGAGCGAATGTGCTTGGCTCACTGTCCCCATGGACATTAGTGAAACATTTATAACGACATAAGGGGAGGCTTCTAGAGCATCCAAAGGTAATGTTAATTTTTGTCCAGTACTTCATAGTTTGCACACTGTCTTTACATCTGTTATTGTATTCATTTAATCTTCCTAGTGGCTTTGGGAAATAGGTGTTATTCCTGTTTCACAGATGAGGAAAATGAGGCCGGGTAGGTGTAGAAATATGCAAGAGGACACAATTAGCTAGGGGAAGAGTGACCCCATGCTTTCTGACACTAGGTCTGACACCCTTTCCATTCCTTTACTTTCCATGAGATAAAACATCTTGATATTACCAGAAAACAGAATGTGTGTGTCTGATTTATCTTGCTATTCACCATCAAACTTATCCCCAGCTGGGAACAAAATAGGTATTCAATAAATATTAGAATCGTGGAATCAAAGGGTGTGAGCTTTGGAACCAGACAGATCTGCGTTCAAATCCTGCTCAGTCATTTACTAGCTGTGTAATCTTTGGCAAGATACTTTAAGTCTCTGATTTTTACATTTCTCATTTATAAAGAGGGGAGGGTATATGTCCTGCCTGGGGATGCTGTGAAAGTTAGCAGAGAGAGCATACATAAAGCATCAAATACGGGACTTGGCACAAATTAAACACCTAACAAACATAGAGTTCTCTAGTTAACAAAAAAGAACTCTCAGAACTGGCTGCCCAACCCATTGATTGAGTGGAATGAATAGGGAGTGATTTTGAGAACTCACTTCTCTTTTATTGCTCCCTATCTCTCTCCCTGACACACATTTGTTTTTAAAGTTCATATGTGCAAAAAGCAATGGGATCCGCATGCCTCTGATTTATTCACGTGTGTGGTCAGAGGCCTTACACAGACTTCCTTGAATATGCAGAAGCGGAGGCCTCCTTTGCCTCTGATCCAGATGAACTCGTGCATTCAACCCAAAACAGGAGACTTGTCCAAACTCACCTGGACAGAGAAGATTAAATCCCTATTCCTTGTACCTCTCTTAGCTACTGATTGTGCAAACTGTGTGATCCTGTGTGCCATTTGGACTTCACAAAAGAATGCTTGGTATCCCATTTTACCTATGGGGAAACTGAGGCCCAGAGAGCCACTTATTGAGCATTTTCCATGTCTCAAATACTGTGCTAGGTGTTCTGTGTGCCTTCCCTTTAATCTTCACGGCAAACCTCTGAGGAATATGGAGATGTAGAAAACGAGGCTTAGGAATGTCAAGAGACTTGTTGAAGGTCTTACTGAGGATTAGGGTAAAGCTAAGATGTTGTATCAGAGACACCAAAACAAGATGTAAGTGGACTGCTCCATCATGTAACAGTTTACTTTAGAGGTAGACAAGCAGACCAGGCCGGGTACACAGCTCTGCCCCATAAGGTTACCCAGACATGAATTCCTTCTAATTTCGCTCTTGGTTAAAGTGTTGTCTAGTCCATCTGGTTGAAGCTGTCTCCAGTAATGCATATGTATTCCAGTCCTCAGGAAGGGGAAAGAGAGGGAGTGCAGGCAAAGTAATTTCCATTCACAATGTATTGGTGAGTCATACTTAGCTGCAAAGGAGCCTGGGACATGTGGTCCCAAGCTGGGTGATCATTTGTTCATCTTACACTTAGAATGGAGGTGTTCTGTTAATATATCCCTAGCCATCTCCGCTATTCAGTGAATGAGAGGACAGGTGTGCCTGCTCTTTCTGTCACTCCACAGTTCCTGGGGGAAGATGATAGACTCCTTCCCTGACTTCTGCTACTGTCTGGTATTCTGACCAACTTGGTCCATATAATCAGTCACCTGCAACGGTAGTATAGTAATGGAACATTTACTATGTTCCAGGCACATAGTGCCTTATACACATTGTTTCATTTAGTCTTCAGTCAATTCACATTTATAAATAATTGGACTAAAAGAATCTTTGTGTCATGATCTCATAAAGGGCCAGTTGATCTGGAGAGCTCCGTGACCCTGGACGTGAGGACAGGGCATTCCAGCTTCTTAGCTTTTCCCCGACTAGTTGCTGTCAGGTCGACTCTGACTCGTGGAGACCCTGTGTGTGTCAGAGTAGAACTGTACTCCATACGGTTGTCAATGGCTGATTTGTTGGAAGTACATCACTAGACCTTCCTTCCCAGGCACCTCTGGGTGGACTTGAGCCTCTAACCTTTTAGTTAGCAGCTGAGCACGTCAACTGTTTGTACCACCCTGGGATTCTGTAGCACAGCACAGTGCTCAAAAGCCTGGGCCCAAAACGTCCTTCCAGATAAATTATGGCACTTTCAGATGATGGACTATTATCCACCCATTACCAAAGAATGAATCAGATGTTTATTTACTGATATGGAAAGATTGCCTAGAGATATTGGTAAGTAGAAAAAGAAAGGTGCAGAACACTGCTGATGGGCACATGTATCTGCCTCTGTTAGTGGAGAAGACCTCTTGAAGGCTACACAAATATCCTCCACATCCCCTCTCAGGAGACCAGAAGGAGAAACACTTATTCTTACTTATCATTCACATTTGTGTACCTTTTGAATTTTGTACCATGTGACTATATTTTATATTCAAAAATAAATGAAAGTAAAAATAAAAATAAAAAATAGACCTTGGGGACTGGAGATAGCTAGACAACCCTGGGAACGTCCCTCAACTTCTTTGGAGCCTTAGTTTCCTGATGTTTAAAATGGGGAATAAAAGTCATAAAGAGGATCTGCTGCACCAGAGAATCAGATGAGTTAATGCACATAAGGAGCTTATTGATGCAGGACAGATCGTTTGTGTACAATAATCGTTAACTATTATCATTGCCATTCCTTCTTGGAAGGGACAGGGAGTAGGTATTCTGTTTGTTTCAGAGAGCTGGGCTCTGCATCAAGGTACTGGTATTGTCTTTGGCCCCAGGAGTGCTTTCCTTGTCTGAGAAACCTCCCGCTGGAAGGGCTCAGTCCTCTATTCCATCTGTCTTTGGGAAGTTCTCCTGGGGCTCGCCTGGGAACTCACAAGAGGAAGTTTGCAAAGCTCCAAAATTCAGATTTTCCTGTTCAGGATATTGTTGATGTTATTAGCTGCCATCAAGTCGATTCTGACTCACGGCGACCCTGTATGTGCAGAGTAGAATGACTCCATAGGGTTTTCAAGGCTGTGACCTTTTGGAAGCAGATCACCAGCAGAGTCCGAAGTGCCTCTGGATGGGTTTAAACTGCCAAACTTTTGGCTAGTAGTTGAGTACTTATCTGTTTGCACCAGTTTGCACTTGTAGAAAAACTGGAGCCTGGGAAAGAATTGTCCTCCCTGAACATCATAGTTGCCACTGGCATCTGGTGTCTTGCAGCTCACAACCCCTTCTGACCTTTGGAGAACCCCAGACAGATCATCAGGAAGGGAAGAGCTCTCCAGATCCTTTAGTCCACTCCCCTGCCCCCACTTGATAGGCGGTGTAAGAGCTGCCCAAAAGGAGAAGTGATTTACCCAAGTTACACAGCAAGTTAGTGACAGTGCCAGGTCTAGAGCCCAGATCTGAGTGCCAGCTCAGGTTTTCCACTCAACTGCCTAGGGATGCTGTCGGGTTAAACCTATCGCTTTAACCAACACTGAGCTGTGTACTTTCCATGCGGTTTTCATTTATTCATTCAGTCCACTGAGATGTTCAGCATCCGCTGTGTGCCCAGGCAGTGCAGGAGGCAGTGAGGATGCAGAGATGAGTTAGACCCCACCCTTCTCTGAGGGACAAGCTATGGGGGGTGATGGGTTTGTGGGGGAAAATAGTGCCATCTGAGAAAGAAGAAAAGAGTTCTGTGAGTTCAGAAGTGGGAGAGTTCACATCAGGTCAGGAGAACCAGAGGGTGCTGTATGTACATCCGGTGTCATTCATCCACTCATTCATTCATTCATTCCAGAAACAGTCTCTGATGGAAGAATACAAATGCGTATTGAAACTCTGTTTGCCAGGTATAGTGCTTTAAGCTTTCACATATGCTATCTGATATAATAAAAAGATAACTTAGCACAGTAAAATATTATAAATTTGATTGTCAGACAAATTTAGGTTTAAATCCTAGTACTGTCACCTTATTAACTGTCAGACTTGGGAAAATTCAGTTAACTTCTCTGAGCCTGCTTTCTTATCTGTAAAATGGAGTTAAGAATCAAAGAATCACCATGATGATTGAAAGAGATGATGTTTATAAAACCGTTCCACATGAGGCTTGACAGAGAGGAGGTGCTAAACAAAAATGCTGGCTCCTTTCCATTCCTGAATCCCAGAGAAATTTTTTTTTTTTTTGAGGGACAAATTATTCTCTATTGTAGCTTCTAGACTTGGGCTGTATTTTCTAAAAAGGGAGTGCTAATCTAGTATTGAAAGGAGCCCTGGTGGTACAACTGTTAAGCACTTGGCTGGCAGTTTAAACCTACCCAGCCACTTTGCAGAAGAAAGACCTGGCGATCTGCTCCCATAAAGATTACAGCCTAGAAAACCCTATGGGGCAGCTCTACTCATAGCGACACATGGGGTCGCTATGAGTTGAAATAGACTCAACTGCATTAACAACAACAATAATCTGGTATAACACTCTTACCACTTTGCTTACCTACTGAATTTTTATGCAAATAACACTCAACTTCCATGTTTATTTCCCAACCTCGCCCTACCCCCACGACGTATTTTCAAAGCTCTGCTCTGCTAATTTTTTATACACATTGCTATATAAAAAAAAAAAATTAGCATAGCACACCTACAAAAATACCTTGTAGGGGGAGGGCAAGGTTGGCAAATAAACGTAGAAGGCAAACGTTATTTGCATAAAAATACAACAATCTCTCAGAATCAAAGGGTGTGATTGCCTCTTTCCCCTACATTTTATCTAAGTCATTACATCAAACCAAACTGGTTGCTGTTGAGTCGACTCCAACTCATGGCGACCTCCAACTCATGTCAGAGTGGACCTGCACTTCATAGGGTTTTCGATGGCTGATTTTTCAAAAATAGATCACCAAGCCTTTCTTCCCAGGCACCTCTAGGTGGACTCAAACTGCCAACCTTTTGATTAGCAGCTGAGGTGTTAACCATTTGCTCCACTCCTTAATTCAGAAGCTTGTGTCAACACTCTGCACTGAGAAGTGTTGACTGTCCTTCTCTTGGGATTTCGACTTTCATTTTCTGTGGAGCTGGAATGCCGAAGCTCCAGGGCTAACTTGGAAGATCACACCAGGTTAGCCCTGGGTCCTGGAAGCCTGTCCGACTCAGAGTTCCAATTTGCAATATTAAATGAGTAGATATTCCACCTTTACCTTAAAAGTGAAGAAACAAGAGTCCTGAGACTTCCTCATTTCTACAGCACCAAAAATTTGGTATAGGGCTTGGCAAAGGCAATGAGTTTACTAAAGGAATGAATGAATGACTGTGGCTCAGAAAAGGTATGTGAATTACACAAGGTCACATAGCTAGTTAGAAACAGAGTCTGCATTGGAACCTGTCTCTGGAAGCCTAGCCCACTGTTTGCTCCACTAGGACAATGATGATAGTACCATTAGTCTTCTTGGTAACAGGCTGGGCTTTGGATTCTCTAAGCTTCCGTTTTCTCATTTGTAGCTTTTTGCCTGGTCTGATAAAGAAGCATTCGATAACTGTCAGTTGCTATTATTGTAATGATGATGATGATGATCATGTTATTATTATATCATAAATTAAGTGGTTTACCATATATTATTTCATTTAATTCTCATGGTAGTTGTCTTAGTTGCCTATTGCTACTGTAACAAAAAATACCACAAGTAGGTGGGTTTAAATAACAGAAATTTATTGTCTCACAGTTTGAGGAGACTAGGAGTCCAAATCAGGGCATCGGGGTCTAGAAGAAGGTCCTCTTTTAAAAGCTGGCTGCAATCCTTGGTGTTCCTGGGCTTGTAGATGCATCTACCTCCATTATCACATGGCCTCTGCCTTACCCTCTGTATGAATGTGTGTGTGTGTGTCTATTCTGTTTTTGTAATAAGACACCATTCAGAAGGTATTTAGTTTAGGACCCATCCTACTCTGGTATGACCTTATTAATATAGCAAAAGGAAACTCCTATTTCAAAACAGGATCGTATTTACATACTTCTCTAGTCACCCCCGTTAATTTAGACTCACTTCCCCCTAAACTTCTTGTTTATGCTTTAGAGTTACTGTTGCCCATTTGGTCTCATATAGACACTTTCTTTTTTTTAAAGAGTGCAATACTTAAGGGTGACATTCTTTACTTTTTGAGCTAAACAGTTGTTTAGTTTAAAGATGACTTGGTTGGGGGGATAGTTTTTGTTCAAAGTTTGAAGAGTATCCCAGGGCAGTAGTCTTGGGGGGTTCCTTCAGACTCAATGGGTCCAGAAAGTTTGATTATTTAGGAATTTGAATTTCTGTTCCACATTTTCCGCCTTTCTATTAGGATCTATCCATTGGATCAAACATTTGGTAATGGTAGCCAGGCACCATCCAGTTCTTCTGGTTTCATGTTAAAGGAAGCAGTGGTTCAAGGATGTAATGCTTTAATTCTTAATATGAGTGAGGGATATGTAGATGTTTGTATATACTGTTATTGGCACTTTTATATGCCTGGAATAAGAAATAATAACAGTAGGAATAATAATAAAGTACTTGTATATCATTTCCCTCAGAGGAAAGACCTGGCAATCTACTTCCAAAAAATCAGCAATGAAAACATGATGAAGCACAGTTCTACTCTGACACACTTGGATTACCA